>NC_056725.1:531569472-531869472 GCF_019279795.1 Protopterus annectens | reverse complement strand
GTCATATTTTAGACTGTTCAGGAGGCATCCTGGGATGTTATCAGGTCCCATTGAGGCTGCGTTCTTGGCCTGAATGAGCACAGCCAGTATCTGCTCCTTAGTTACAGTTGTAGGGGTTATGTTTGAGGGTATTTTTTGGGGAATAATTGAGGGTGAGAGTGGGGTAAAGTTGGAAATTAATTTGTCTACTAACAGGTTCACTATATTGCCAGGCTCAGTGAATGTGGCACTATTAATCAGCAGTTCAGCATATTGCTGTGTGCTGCCCTTGAGGTTTCTGGTATAACTGAAGAGGATATCTTAACCTCAAGCATGGCTTTCCTTGACCTAATTAGTCCTCTTGGTTGCCTATTTAGTTTTATGGCGGAGTTTTTATCTTTATGGGAATTACCTTTATTGATTTTTGCCATATGTTTTCCTTTTGTCGTATACCCTGTTTAATTTGGGATGTCACTGGGGAATTTGCTTCTGTGGTTAGTCCTGGGCTTACTTCTGGTAGGTAAAGCAGCCTCTGTGCAGCCATTTGTGTGGTTGTACAGAGTTTCTGAGAGCAATTCAGCATAGGCCATTGTGTTCTCAGAGTTTGGAGGGGCATTGAATTGAATTTTGACAAACCATCATTGAATAAAAGGTAATGTGTTTTGGCATAGTTCCTGCTACTGGTTTTAATGGGATTAAGAAGTTGATTTTGATTTTGAAGGAGACAGCTTTATGGTCAGACATTACTAGGTAGCACAAGATATTGGGGGTACAATATTCTCCAATATTTATGAGAAGGTCCACTATGTTGGAGCCCCTAATGGACATATGCCTTATTTGGTCAAGGCTGTTTGTGTTTATGAAATCCATGAATCTCTGTGCCTGTAGATTTGAGGCTGTGCAGGATTATTCCTGTTCTATAGAGGGTATAATTAAAGTCTCCCATGAGTTGGTTGTTAGGTTGGATGGGAAGTGTCTCCAGTACATCCAATAATGCATTGTGAGCTTCTGGAGACATGGTGGGTGACCTACAGCTGAATAGGATATGGTACAGGATCTTGTCTATGGTGCTCTATATGTGGAAGAACTCCAGCACATCATCCTGTCTGACCAAATTATAGCTTTTCTTGTATTTGTATACTTAGCCTTTGTCTGTGCAGCTACTTATCTAAAAGTGTGGAAAGCACAAACTCTGCACCGCTAGGGTACTCTCTGTCACTTTAAACTATGTCTTGGTACCTGCACAGATGTCTATATTCTCAAGTGTGAGGAGGGCTTGGAGGGAGTGTAGTTTTTTTATTGAGGGTCCTGGCATTGAGCAGTAACACGTTGAGGTTCAGTTGAGTTGAATTTAGTATGTCAGTAGGTTGTCAATTTGGCATTGCATAAAAAAGGCACAGTGGTGGCTTATAAAGTTTTAGCCAGTGTTTGAAAGCCTAGTGGGAAAGGTGCAGACTATCCTTGGCAAAGTAACAGGGTCTGTTAATCATGTCCTTCAAGCTGAGAATATTGGATCCCCTTAGAATGACACAATAAGGACAGCCAGTTGTTGAAATCAATCATTTTTTGCTCATATTGTGGCATCATTCTCAGTGATGGTGATATGCTGTTCAGTGCTTGGTGCATACGAGCCTGAGCACATAGTCTGAAAGATCTGTAATGTCTCTCATCATATAGTAAAGGAAGGTACATCTCAGATCATTTACACTTACATGGACTATCATGGAATCATACTGGTACCTCTAGTGTAATGGCTTGAGTGCTTATGTGATTTGGCCGATTCTGGCTCCAGGTCAGCAACTAACAGCTTTCTTATCCTTGTTCAGCCTAGTTAGACAGGCATCAGTATGTCTTACAATGGAGTCCTCCATGATGAGAGTCCTGGGAAGTGTGTTTGCTTGCCTTAGGGGCTTAGTGTTTGGGGCTCCACTGAGAGGGACAGTATGTGTGATGTTGGGTGTTTTTTTCTGAGTGCATTTAAACTTGTTGTGGCATAGTTTTGGCAATGAGCAGTCTAGAGAATCTTTGTTTTTTAAGAGGATTGCTTTTAAGTGACTCAGCAAGCATTAGTCTATTTGTGTATTCCATGCTGTGTGAGGTGGGTGTTGTGTGCGTGGTGTTGACAACTTAATGTTTGCTTGTATGTGAGAGGTTAGCCTCCAGTGTCATTGTGTAAGTACACCTCTCACATACGATGTCTGATTCTTTAAGGATTAAGTGGTTGTTGATAAACATGTGTCAATTGCTACATTGTTTCAAGATGCCCATATCCACCAAGCTATCTACATAGAAGTTAGGAAATTTCCTATTCATACTGTCCAGTCCTTTGATTGGTGAACCACAAGAGGGTGGCATATTTGGGTTAGAAGGTTATTAAGGGTGTTTAGTTGGTGCAGACTAATAAGGGTGCTTTACTGGGGCAGATTGTGCTAAACAGTACTAAATTCTATTCACTTTAATGCTTACACAATATTGAATTCTACTAAATCTGCAGGTATTGCCACTCGCCACTTAACTACCTGCTCTTAACTTGTCAGAGTACAAGGTATTTGTTTAATATTGTTGCTTTACAGGATACCATTTCATAAACAGTTCTCTAGGGAAAATTTGCTTTCTAGGTGTTTGCTATTGTACAAGGCATTGCAAACCCATGCAAACACACATTATTTATAGCAGCACAGAAAAAAAAAACAGAAAACTAACTGATAAGCCCTCTGGCCAATAAAATGAGTACACTAAGAGACATTTTGTGTATTCTCTAACTCAGACAGACCAGGCAAACATCTCCTGCCACAAGATGAATAAACCCAGCCCTGCTAATGTAAAAATACAGCAAAAGAGACCCATTAAGTGCAATTCTACCACAAACCATTTAAACAGCTACCTGGAAATCCCTTCATGAAGGTGATTTTGAGACTGTCTTACAGCAATAATAATGACAGAGAGAGCATTTTTTTTTACAAAAATACAGCAGAATGCAGACATAAAATCAAGAAACAGTAGTGGTCATTGAACATAACTTAGGCTAGTGTGATTTAGCAATCAAAGGTACACAGCTTTGCCTAGATGGCACTGGATGCAAGCAAAACAGTTCTGGGATACCAGCTAGAAACTTCAATGTTTACTGAGCTCTATGAAAATGAGCAGGAAACAATATGTAGTAAAGGGCACTCAGTATCATGGATCTATGGAAAAAAATGGGTGGGAAGAGTAAATAAATAGCTTATACAACAGACAATAACAATGAAAAAGAGGAGGGAGGAACTTTGGAAATCAGATTACCATAAGAAGTAGAGGCCAGGGAAACAGCCTTATAAAACCACCATAGCAAAATGGTGGGAGAGTTACAAAAAGTTTCAAGCAAGCTAGCTACAAGGGAACAAACAGACTAGTTAGAGAGGCATCCAATCAAATAAAGCCAATATTGGAGCTCTTTCAGAAACTTTAGATTAATATGTTAGAGGGGGATGGGGCAGACACAGAATGCAACTTTAAGCAGATAAAATATAAGCAGAATATAAAAGCACTGAAGCACAAACTGAATCAAGGACAATTCTCTCACTATTGAACTTCTACTAGAGTTTAAGACACCAGACTAGTCTGCAATTTACTATTTGTTTGTGGAAAAAATGCAGTAATACATGACTATGGTTCAGTTCTGGCAGTAGTGTACAGTCCTGCTGCAACTATGAATTAAACTACAAGACTATGGCCTAGTGGGGTTTAAAATATAAATGGATAGCTTTTACAAGTAATTCTACTTATGGAAATGGAAGTGAAGAATCACTTAGAAGCACAATCTTCCCATAACTGCGTTTCTGCAAATTAAAATACAAGACTAAAGTCCTAGAACAAACTAAAAAAATGCAAACAGATAACTTTTTTGTCTAAAACACAGAAAAAAGCAGAACAGTTCAAAGCAGGATCATCACACAGGTGATACTACTGAGACCACCAGCTGACACCAACAGTCATATAAAAAGAATACAGTTTATTATATACAAATTAAATTAAATGGAGGTTCTTCCAAGCACAAACAAGGTCTTGTGGTTTAACTAAATGCACAGTAAGTACCTTTTCCCCAATATACTATGGCTGGGAAAGTATGCATCTTGGTAGCACCTTCAAATGATTTCTCCTGCAGGAGCATGTTCCAGTTTCTTCTTCAAGATCTTCCTTCATTGTGTCCGATTTGCTTTTCCCAGAGAAACTTTTATGGTCACCAAGTCTTCATTCAGAAAGAGAAATGTTCTCTGTCTGGGATTCTCTCAGCCTTGTTTTCATATTACAGTCAACAGCTCATTAAACAAGCCTGTTCTCATTAATACAGCCAGGTATCTAGCTGTCTCTCACATACACAATAATATATATATATATATATATATATATATATATATATATATATATATATATATATATATATATATATATATGAGCACTACAGAATCCTGAAAGCCCAAAATCCTGAAGACCAAAATCTCGAAAGTTCAAAATATTGAAAACACACAGGATACCAACACTTACTATAATCCAGCACAAGTACATATTACCCTTCAACTATATGCAAAGGGGCAAGCCCCCCTGCACCCCCATGTGGGGGGGCTGCCCCCCACCCCCCTGCTACTTAAATATATCAACTCCAAGATTGCACTTCACTACACTAAGTGCAATCTCAGAGTTGATATATTTAGGTAGCAGGGGTTGTGGGAGGCACAGCCACCCTGCTTATGCTTGGAGAAGAGTAATATGGTTTGTGTTATGAACTTTCAAGATTTTGGTCTCAGTATTTTGTTCTTCAGGATTTTGGGCTTTCAGGATTCTGTATCTCTCATATATATATATATATATATATATATATATATATATATATATAGACATATATACAGATATATATATATATAGACCTATATATATATATATATATATATATATAGCTATATATATATATATATATATAGATATATATATATATATATATATATATAAAATATATATATATATATATATATATATATATATATATATATATATATATATATATATATATATATATATATATATATATATATATATATATATATATATATATATATATATATATATATATATATATATATATATATATATATATATATATATATATATATATATATATATATATATATATATATATATATATGTATAGGTGTCTGAAACTCATATGGTTAAAAATGTGAGTGAAAATCACTTTGAGAAGTTGCCTGACTGAAACCTCATTTTATTGAATCACAAATCATATATTCTACATAACACAATATTCCATGCAATGTTTTTGGAAGGGGGCAAGCCACTCCACACTACCTGAGTGGGGGAATTCACTCCAACATGCCTTAATTATACATATTAACTCCACAGTTACACAAGCACGGAGAAAAGAAAAAAAAAAAAGTCCATGTACAGTGAATCAGTATTGCTTCAGAAACACAAGCATCTATACATTTTGGAGGTGTGACATGACAGAGGACACTGCCAATCCACACATAATCTTCTATTTTCATAGGAAATTACAACATTGCATACTGCATACACACTTCTGGAGTTTGCTGTCATTTGTGACTCAGTGAAATGAGATTTCAGTCATATGAGAATTTGATCAAGTAACATTTCAGTCAAAGTGCTTTAAAACCAAATGTTTTCAGTGATGTGAGTTTCAGTCAAGTGTAATTCTACCACCTGATAGTCACACACTATATATATATATATATATATATATATATATATATATATATATATATATATATATATATATATATATATATATATATATATATATATATATATATATATATATATATATATATATATATATATATATATATATATATATATATATATATATATATATATATATATATATATCTACGAACACTAGTATGAGTGAATGCTTTATTCTGGTGTAAAAAAGTGAACACTCATATGAGTGAACATTGCTTTAGGGTTTTTGCTGGCAGCCTTTTGAATGAGATTGGGTTACAGCAGAGTAAGGGAAATTACCCCCACAGGAGTGCAATCTCAGAGTTAGTATATATAATAAGCAGCGGGTGTCAGGGGTGCAGGGGGGATTGCATCTCTGCAAAAATAGTTTTACATTTTTATATTTTTGATCACTTTAGATTCCTGTAAAGTGATTGCTGTTTAAACATTCAGTGTTATGAATGTTTGAAATAACGAACAAAAACGATAACAGACTAGTACACCAAAAGTCCCAATGCTGATGGAAAAAACACACACACATGTCTTAACGCTCAGTTTATTGTATATACATATACATATATATATATATATATATATATATATAGATACATATGCTGGACTAATTTAATAAAAAGTGTTTATAAAATAAAACATTAAATTTCAATGGATATAATAAGTTGTGCTTCAATATTGAACATCAACATACGCAATTACATGAAAAAGAACACATAAAAAACTTGAAGGCGCGACATAAATAGACTGTACAAGCGCCATACTAATGCACTAACAAGGAGGTGATGAATAAAAATAATTAAATATAATAACAATGATGGGAAACACAATCCCAATGTTAGACTTCTCAATAGATTGAAAAGACAGTCTATTAAAAAACTATCAGAAATATTTGTCCAATAGCAAGTATATCAAAAAATGAGTAAGTGTAAAGTGAAAGAATACCTTATCACTGAACTAACACATGTCCACTCAAAATCAATTTAATGTTCTGTTTTTAAAATAAATAAAAACACTCTAGGTATATGTACATGAAAGGTTTATACACTTAACCTTAAAAGAATTTACTAGGGAACAACTCCAAATGAGGTATGCCCCTGAAAGTAAAGAACCTCTTAGGGAACAATGAAAGCTTGATATTTAATGACACACACACACACACACACACACACACACACACACACACACACACACATATATATATATATATATATATATATATATATATATATATATAGATACATATGCTGAAGAAAACTAAAATATCAATGAAAGCAACCATTATCTTTCAATGGGTCCCCTTCAGATCTTACCACATTGTCGAGACGAAAATAATGAAAACCCATTTCAGTGAAAGACCCCGATCAATGAAGATCTTCCCAGGGTAAGTAACCTGTTGGCCGACAAGGTGAACTTTGCCCTTTTCCAAACTGTAGTGTGATCTTAGAGTTGGTATATTTAGTTAGGGAGTGTGTGGGGGGCACAGCCCCCCACATTAGGGAGTGTCCCCCCTGGGTTGGTTAGGGATGATGCAGTTTAGGTTATGTGACTTTTTGGATGAGTGATTATTTAACCTGAGAAGATCTTCATTGCTCCAGTGTTTCATTGAATTGGGTTTTTGTTATTTTCATCTTGACGATGTGCTCTTCGATGATGTGGTGTTTCGACAATTTGAAGTAGACCCATTTCAGCGCTTTTGTGCATCAACCTAAAATGGTCATACATCTCAACTTCTTAGAACAAGAAATCTTGACAAAGACAAAAATGACAGGGGTCAGTGACATAAAAATAGGGACAAATTGTAAATATAGCTCATATAAGCTTTGAAGTTCGCTACAATAAAAGGTTTTATGTAACCATACATTCTCTGAAAGAAATGAAAATCTGAAACTCAAATTGTTGTGTCTTTCGGCTTTTCCCGGTTAGGGCTCGCCACAGTGGAACTCCAGTCCGCTAATGATTGGCAGTAGATTTTTACGTACTGAGTTGCCAGCTCTGATGCACAACTTTCAATGAAGGTATGTCCATTCATGCATGTCTCCACACAGAAGACGCTCTAGCTGAGAATCGAACAGGACAACATCTTACTGTGAGGCGACAACACTACCACAGCACCACCACCGCAGTCACAAAATCTGAAACTCAAATAGATTTCTTTATTTAGTGAATGCAGTCCTCTCTGATTTGCCAGAAAACCACAATTTTATGAGGAACAGACCAAATATATGGGCATTCTGTGAAACTCTGAACAGTTGAGAGGTATGAGAATGGTTAAGTGCTTTAAATTAGCATAAAACAATTCAGAAATTTCAGCGTGGACTGATACATACCCAAACTGCTACTGTTTCAATATTATGAATAGCTATACTCCAAGGCTATGATTACTCAGAAGGTTTTCAGTCTACTACACTTCACAGCAAAATAAAATATTCTACAGTTCAACTGTAAATCATAATCTAAAGGTGATGACTTTTTCTTAAAGATGTGCATATAAAGAACTACAGATGTCTGACAAGTGTACATCTCACTGAATGGCAGTGACTCACCTCCAATCCTTACATTTCCTGTAACCTCAGGAAACGATAAAGAGTATGCTGGTCCTTTTTAGAGTGACACTTTCTAGTACACCGGGTAGTCCCTTACCAGAAGGAAAGGTGAGTACTATTCATCTACAGGGCATACTTAATGACATGGGATTAATGTCACTTTCATACTGCTACAAAGTCTTAGGACCTAAAGAAAATCATAAGCAGCGTAGTTTAATAACCAAATCATTCCAGGCCAGAACATAGGGCTATCAGTTTATTAAAACTTGTGAACAACTAAAAATTAACAACAAAAAAAGAAAGCATTTATGCAGTCACACTTAGCACAGACTTTAGTTGTTATCACTTCTACAATCACTTCTAGCTGCAGACTTAGTAGTTAACAGGTGTAATACTTAAGTCCCCTTTCTGCTAACCTGTGACAGTCCTGTGCACACAGATTCCAGGTCATGTGACTGACACAGATTATTATAACAGCATTGCGGTGACAACTGTAACAAATCCAAAGACCTGTAACTTTTATAATAATTATTGCTTTTCCTGACATAGTTTGTCTGTGGACTGCCTGCAAAATTGCATTTCTTAATGCTGCTCATCATTGATTCATAGATTCATAGGTAAATGCTAAGTTAGCTGCCCTTGCATGCCATTTTAAGCCTAGCCAATTTCCCTTTTGGTGCTTGACTTAACCTCTCCTGTTTGGTGTTAGATTGGCCTTACCCACCCAATGCTTGATAATTATATATTATCCCTAGTGAGACTTTTCCAATTTTGTCACCTTCTGCAGATCATGGAAAGCCCAGGGCACCCTGTCTGAAGTCCTCAACACCATCCAGATAGTGATCTCACCACACCAGCCTGTCCAAAGTCTGATTTGTCAGGGAAAAGTGGTGGCTCCTCCCCTGCAGACAGCTCAGGGCTTATCAGACAACACCCAGAACAGTGTTAGCTGCGAGCTGTCATGGAGGCTGCAATCAAGAGAGCTATGAAGAGGTTGTCGGTCCCATAAAAACATCCACTGCACTGGAAACAATTGGACCAGCAGACTCTGACTATTGCGCCTCCTGAGGCCACACTTTTAACTTTGGGACCTGCCTACCCACACACTCCTGTAATGGACTCTGAATGAGGGTCTCTGGGTCAATATGATAGTTACAGCAGTCCCATACTCCCCAACTCTCATCTTCTGTGCACCCACCCTGTTGTGCCACATCCACTATTAGTTTATCTGCACAATTCCTTCCCATCACCATTATGTCCATCCACTCTTTGTCTCTATTCCCTTGCTTTTGTGAACCTACCTATTGTGTGATCACTCACCCGGTCTGTTTTTTCTACTTATGTTTATTGGAAAACTCCTTATCTCTTCCCTACCAGTCATATCTTCCCTTGTTTCTCTTTATGCTTCCCCCTCTTCCCTTATATATTTCACATAAAAGGGTGTCTGTACCTGGAATTACAATATATATATATATATATATATATATATATATATATATATATATGTGTGTGTGTGTGTGTGTGTGTGTGTGTGTGTGTGTGTCTGTGTGTATACACATACATACATATAAAGTAACACTCTCTCCCACCTCATCTAGCACAATCCTCTTGTGCCATCCTATCGTGTGTTCCTTGTCTACTCTCTCCTCTTTATAAATTTCCTCTCCACCCCTTTCTGCCCTTTCCAATAAATTGGTGTCCATCAATGAATGCCTGCAAAAGTATTAGTTTAAGGGTGTGCACACACAACAAAGTATTAGTTTTAGGGTGTGCACACTTATGCAACCAGTGTATTGTACGTTTTTTATTTTTTATATTTTTTCCCCTAGAAAATTTGTTTGTTTTTCAATTGAATTGTACAGGTTATAGGTCACATTAAAGGTGGGAAAAGTGCTGAAATGATTTATTGTGGTCTCCTTTCTTTATATCACAAAAACCTGGCATTTTGTAACAGGGGCATGTAAACTTTTGATATCCACTGTATATGCAGTATATATACTGCTGTAGTTGGACTAATCTACAGACTTTCATCTCTGCACAGTTTGTTTGCACAGCTATTCATTGGCTGCACATATATGAAAACTAAGTCTCTTGGTTTACACTTACTACAATAGCATATTGGAGAGAACCACTATTCACAGTCACCTTGCAGTCTAGTGCAGTTCACTACTATGAATACCACCCATGTGTTTTCACATATGAAATGGATCCACAATTTTTCAAATTTGTGCTGTTTTTCATAAATTACTGGAGCATGTAATTAACATTTAGATTCTGCAAAAACCCAGTTCTTTAAAATGTCACTGGCCCTCAAATATACAGAGCATCTGAGATTTTCTTAACCATTGAAACAACTGGCAGTGGGTACCCTGGCCTGCTGCCAACAACCTAAAAAAAATTGAATGCACTTTATATGCAAGTGTGTGTTGTGTGTGTGTGTGTGTGTGTGTGTGTGTGTGTGTGTGTGTGTGTGTGTGTGTGTGTGTGTGCACGCGTGCATGTGTGTTTGTCTACATACATGCTTATATTGACATAGATACAAACACACACTCACACACATCTAGACTTTATGACTTTGTTTATAAACTGTTGCTGGGGTTTCTCTATACATGATCATAACTAGTAATGACAGGACAAACCCACTATCAGCATCACTGTAATGATTTTCTGAAAAAAAAACTTAAATGAATAAGTACATGCAACTACAAACACAGCCATTGAGGGCGAGGATTTAACTATTCCCACTTCATACTTTGTTAGACAGAAATGTGCATCTGAGATGTCTCCTAGTAATCACAATTACTACAAGTGAATGAGCAAGCCTTCTCAGAATCACTCAGCATGAAGGAAAGCACTTCTAAAACAATTTCGCTAAGGGAGTGAAAAGAGAATAAATCGAATGGAGTAAATACCTCAAATATGAGCCACTGAGACACTTAAAGATAGCTAGGCCATGCACAAATATAATAATGATGCATATGCTAGCAGGAATATTTCATAATTTAATACCGGCTCAGTTTACATAACCCCCTTTTTAATGGACTATATATTTATAGCTTATTCAAATTAAAATTATACATTAACAATACTATTTGGTTAAAAGCTTTATATATGTAATACCATAACACAATTAAAAAAATCAGCTCAATATATTCCATTTCATTGCACTGGATTACAAATTATTTCTGTAATAAATTGGTGAATTCATGTTTATGTGCTTCATTTAAGAATATGTTTATAATTCTATCTTTAAATATTTGCTTGTTGCTGGAAGAAGTCTTAAGAACAACTCTTTAAAAGGGTTAGAACATTACAAGAATATAAAACTGGTAAATACAAAGATCTAAAAAGCCTAGAAGACAAATAAATATACAACTAAATACTAAAAAAAAAAACTATAAAACACAGAAAAAAAAGAAATTAGAGAGCTTCTCAGAATAGTGTGAAAGACATGCAATATAAAATGTCTCCTTAAGCAATATGGAGCGACTACAGTTATAAAGCTGCCATGTCAACAAATTCTGCAGGTGTGGAGTATGAAAGGAAAAATACCCGAGTTCAGAGAGGTTGGGCCTAAATCTGTGGATCACTACTATTCCCGAGGCTGTTGAGTGGCGTACTCATCAACACCTCTTTTCTATAAGTGAGCCCATATTCATGTAAGGCTTTAGACGCCATCATAATAGTTATAATTATAATCTGATATTCAACAGGGAGCCAGCAGAGAGAAAATAGTTATATCAAAAGGAACCCACAGGGGGCACTGCGGCCTGAGGAGCCCAGTGTTTCAAAGCTCTAGATAAAGAACGTTACAGGCAAGTTAAATCTAAGGCCTGTAAACCACTGTAAGTCTTCTGATGGGTTAAAGTACTTAATACAGGATATATTTCTCAAAGGATCTACTTTACAGTATCAACTTTCTGTAAAGTCAGACTGCATATGGTCACTTCCCCCGATAATCATATGTACTAACTATGAGATTACACTATAGTGGGGAAAAGGGCAAATTCATTGATGTCCTTGTACTGCAACCTCAGTACAAACAGTTTGACATTTCAGAAAGTCATCCATATGGTCTTGACCATATACAGTTCAAATTTCTGAAACATTGATAACCTAAAGGGGACCCTCCTCAAATGGTGACAAAATGATTTTATCATCAGTGATAGTTGGTCCTAAAATAACAACCCATTGCCGAGGGTTACTTTGAGATTACACATCTTTCGATGTCTAACCACCCCTCTACTACATGCTGAAGGTCTATCTGTAGGATAGGTGGACAGTGGATGGTCCTGCCTGAGTGTGTTTCATGTCCCTGGTCACAGAAGAGTAACATCTTACTCTTTTTCATCTGACACTCTCATCTTGGCTTTCGTCCCGTGAGCTTCAACCTCTGTCAGTGCTCATTGAGGAATGTCTGGCTACTTCTCCCCTCTAGGACAGGCATATTCAGTCTCCCTGTCAATCCATCAGTATACTGAACTACTAATAGAATCCAGGTCACCTGGGCTGTAGTCAGGGTTTTACCCCTCTACATCACTGGAGTGACAGAAAGGAAGGGAAGGTTAGAGGTAGGGTAGTATCTTTCCAGAGTGCCCATGTCCACTGTGGAGTTTTTGAGATAGGTATAACCAAGGATTCCATTAAAACAGATATTAAAATATCCTTGCTGAAAAGATGACTGGATAACTCTGAAGATAAAGGCATCTGGGACCTCTAGGCAATACAAAGGGAATCAGGGTCAATCCCACAAGTAGTGAGACTTATATTTGGAAATATCTGCATGAACACCATGAAGTTAATGTCAAGAAACCTCAGCCTAAGACTTGTCTGACAAATCACTGTCATGTGAAAATGTAAGCACACACCGTGCCATCAATAAAAAAAAATCTTGCTTTGAAGCATACCTCTCAATTTCTTTGTTCAAGAGTAAGGAACAAAGGCAAAAAATAATAGAGAACAAACTACCAAAATCAGGATATATTTTAAATGTTACTCTAATTTGCTACAAAAGTTAATAAAACAAGAGGCTTTGCAGCAACATCTATATTATAAACAATAAAACGTATGAGACTCAAATGTCTGGCATTAGTGACATGACAGTGATTGCCAGAAATTCAAAAATTATATGAAGGAGAAAGCAAACATGAGACAAAATCAAGGATGTTCTGCAAATCAGGGGAAGCTGAGAGCTATGCTGTGTAGAGGCAGTTATACACCAACTCCATAAGCAGTGTTATGTGACTACCTTCTACTTGTATTCCATCCAAATGGTTATACACACTGTAGCACACTGATTCCTCTACAAATAACAAGTTAAATAGGCTTTTATATATAGCTAAAGAAAGCAATATATCTTATTTAAAGTATTCAAATTATGGAAACTAACATTATGGGCTGATCATGAAGTGCTCTATAATGCAATACTCAGACAGGTATAATATACTCCGAGGGGACAACTCCTGTGAAAAAACTTAGGAAAAATAAACACAGGATGTTATAACTATCTAGTATTTATCACAGCATACAAGTGCAGTTTTTTTATAATAAAGATTCACAATATGTTTTTATGTTTTTAATTTAATGGTTCTGTGTGCAATTAATAAGCTCATTGTAAGAAGTGGGGTCTATAGAAAACGCATGACTTCACAGTCTGTTTGATATATAAGGAATGAATGCTTGTTGTGTAAAGCATAGCTTAAAGTTAGGATTTTTTTTTTCTTTCGCTCTAATATTTTTCTATTGTGCACATAGTTCGCATTACAGAGAACTGAGAAAGACTTTACTTCTGGGGATAAATGCAAGCTACAAAGTGGTAAAGGCTGCAAGCTACTGCAGAGTGAAAATACACAGAATGCCTTAGACATGAACTGGTACCACTAGTTTGTGCATGTTTGAAAAAAAAAATGTACAGGATATGATTTTATGTACAGTTGTGTCTTTTTACTGAGATAGTAGTAGTAGTGGAGATGAGATACATGTAGCAGTCAAAAGTCGGCAGATGAGCTGATCAAGATGAGTGTGAGAAAGTTATTTTAAATGTGATTTGTTTGCTTCAGCCTCAGGTATAACTGAAGCATTTAATTATGGTGAGTCAAATGTATAAATCTGACCAAAAGCTGTATGCAATTTGAGTGGCTAGTGATAAGCACATAACGTTATCTAGACTTGTCCAAGTGAACAGGTGTATAATCCTATTAATATTTACCTCATATAGTTACATAATGGAGTTTTGTTCAGTTTTTTATATATGATTATCTAAACTGATAGTATTTTATCAATAGAGTAACAAATAGCACAATTAGATTTTGCATACATACATTTAAAATATTCTTTACATAGGCTGATTATTTTTTAAGCTGAGAAATGTACCATTCAATGACAAAGATTATATCAAATGCAGATCCCCAACTCCAGTTCCTGAAATGACTAGTCCTAAAATGTGTTTTGCATTTTAAGCTGCACTGCAAGAAAGCAGTATATGCGAATGCTGCCTTTGCCTTTGTAGGGAGCTCCTGTTTCCCCCCTATTATTTAGCCATGCATTTACTGTATGTAAATAAGGCTATGTGAAGGGTAACGTTTCTCACAAGAGGGATTACAGGGAGCTGATATCCCAGTAACGATCATGACACGGGTGTTTTACCTGCAGGTTCAATGGGATATTTTTGTTGAGTTACATCAGTCAGTGCACAGTCACCCATCTGTGTGCTGTTTTCTTATTCTGGACCCATTTGATGTCCTTCATTATTTTATTTGTTTTCTTTTAATAGCCTCTCCAAGAATTTTTGATACTGCCTTTCCCAAAAGCAAATAACTTCCTACCACATGCAAAGGATGATCAGCACACTGTTTCTGAAACTATTCCCCAATAGTAAGCTTATCAGGATTATTTTTTCCAGTTTACTTTTTTCTATGAAATAGTTGCATACACATAAATCCAATATTGTAATGAAAGTTTTTCAGACAGTCCATCAATTACAGAATTATCTTGACCTTATGAAAGACCTCCTCTTAAAATAATTAACCTTCAGTTACTTCTTCTTCATATGTGAGAAAAACACTAGAAACAAAGCAAGCACAGGTAACCTTGAGTCCTATAGCCAAGAAAATCCAAATCGGAGTACTTCCTTAACGTAGGTTTATTAGATAAAATAACAGCGTTTTCGCCACTAAAATTAAGCAGCTTCATCAGAGATACAAATACAAATGCAAAGCAACACACCTTTATATGCAGAGGAAGTGACATAACAACACGTCACCTCACAGTACAAATAGAAAGGTGTTATCAATTCTGAAAGTATAACAAGTTTAAAATATTTAAAACATCGATTGACAATCATAGAATTTAAATAACAAGTATATGTTATTTCCTCTGTATGTTAATGACAAAAACCTTCAAATAAAATCTAACTATTTTTAAAAATATAATGTATAAATTCAATAACATAAAACCACAAAAAAAATCCTAGATTACAAAAAAAGGAAGACATACTACAGTTGCAAAACTTATATCTATCTGGAATAGCTCCTAAGCTTTAAAACTGCTGAAATATTGCAGTTTTTATTCAAACCAGGGAACTTGAAGGCATCTAACTTTAATTGCCACTCAAGTTCCCGGTTTTCTAAAATCAGAGAGAAAGGACCCCCCCTAATGTTAGTAGGGACTTGATCAATGCCCATAAATGAAAAACTATGTCCAGGATTAACACTAATATGTTTAGCTAATGCGTTGTCATTTAAATTCTTTCTAATAGCATAGACATGCTGGTAAAAATGTTCACGGGCCTTACCTATATAGAAAGCTGGACAACAATTACATAATGCTATGTAAATGATAGATTTGGACTCACAGTTTAACTTATGAAAAATCTGGAATTTCCTGTTTCTAACTATGAAAAAGTTACCCGGCTTAACCACCTTACACCAGTTGCAAAAACCACAAGTAGACATATCTTTCTGTTTGCTGAATGAGATTTGAGATAAGTTCCTTTGAAATAATTATTTCAAATTCTGTCCCCTTTTGTACACTACACAAGGTTGAACACCTAATTTCTCAAAGAGGAAGGTGTTATCAGAAATAAAATGCCAATTCTTACGGATAATTGACCAAATAGCCTTAGAGTTTACATTATAAGTAGTAACAAAACTCAAGGCAAACAATGGTTTCCTACTAGTAGTGGCTGAGTCAAGGTCCAAACTAGAATATAGTCCCAAAGGTGAAGTGTAGATATCATTAGAAGTTGGAACTACACTAGCTTCACCTTGGTAAAGAATAGGTTTATAGACACCAGCAGTCCTTTTCGTATCAACTTCCTGAATCAACTCGTCAATCAATGAAATAGGATACCCACGATTTAAAAACATCTCCCTAAAGGTGTGTTGCTTTGCATTTGTATTTGTATCTCTGATGAAGCTTCTTAATTTTAGTGGCGAAAACGCTGTTATTTTATCTAATAAACCTGCATTAAAGAAGTACTCCAATTTGGATTTTCTTGGCTATAGGACTCAAGGTTACCTGTGCTTGCTTTGTTTCTAGTGTTTTTCTCTTATTGGTACCAGTTTGTTGTCGATATGGCTACAGGTAGTCCTGTCGGTCCTGTTAGCCCTTTGAGCCCTAATATATTTGGTTCCAACTCAACGAGAGGTGGCTCTAACAATTTAGATATACCTATGCTATTGGCCTCTATAACACAAAGGCTTGATCAACTAAATGCACGTATGGATGCGATGGACAAAAACAAGCCGGAAATGATGTCATCAGCTTTACATTCTACAAGTGCTTTTTCTGCTAACAGACCTGGTAGCGGTAGTTCTGATGGATCTATACCAGCAGCGCAACCACAAGTGATTCGAATGCAGGGTTCCTACTCGGACGTTGCTGGCACTTCTGGACATAACAGTAACTTGCCTTTAGGTAACATGCCTTCTCGAGTGAATCCTGTTTCTGGTCCACCCACAGATCAAACAACACGCCTTCCTAGTGGGTGCGATGTACCTTCATTAACCGAGTGGATAACACCTTCCTCTTTGAGAAATTAGGTGTTCAACCTTGTGTAGTGTACAAAAGGGGACAGAATTTGAAAGAATTATTTCAAAGGAACTTATCTCAAATCTCATTCAGCAGACAGAAAGGTATGTCTGCTTGTGGTTTTTGCAACTGGTGTAAGGTGGTTAAGCCGGGTAACTTTTTCATAGTTAGAAACAGGAAATTCCAGATTTTTCATAAGTTAAACTGTGAGTCCAAATCTATCATTTACATAGCACTATGTAATTGTTGTCCAGCTTTCTATATAGGTAAGATGGACCGTAAGGCCCGTGAACATTTTTACCAGCATGTCTATGCTATTAGAAAGAATTTAAATGACAACGCATTAGCTAAACATATTAGTGTTAATCCTGGACATAGTTTTTCATTTATGGGCATTGATCAAGTCCCTACTAACATTAGGGGGGGTCCTTTCTCTCTGATTTTAGAAAACCGGGAACTTGAGTGGCAACTAAAGTTAGATGCCTTCAGGTTCCCTGGTTTGAATGAAAACTGCAATATTTCAGCAGTTTTAAAGCTTAGGAGCTATTCCAGATAGATATAAGTTTTGCAACTGTAGTATGTCTTCCTTTTTTTGTAATCTAGGATTTTATTTGTGGTTTTATGTTATTGAATTTATACATTATATTTTTAAAAATAGTTAGATTTTATTTGAAGGTTTTTGTCATTAACATACAGAGGAAATAACATATACTTGTTATTTAAATTCTATGATTGTCAATCAATGTTTTAAATATTTTAAACTTGTTATACTTTCAGAATTGATAACACCTTTCTATTTGTACTGTGAGGTGACGTGTTGTTATGTCACTTCCTCTGCATATAAAGGTGTATCAATCAATGAAATAGGATACCCACGATTTAAAAACATCTCCCTAAAGGTGTGTTGCTTTGCATTTGTATTTGTATCTCTGATGAAGCTGCTTAATTTTAGTGGCGAAAACGCTGTTATTTTATCTAATAAACCTGCGTTAAGGAAGTACTCCAATTTGGATTTTCTTGGCTATAGGACTCAAGGTTACCTGTGCTTGCTTTGTTTCTAGTCTTCTTTATATGTTTTCACCTACTGTTTACGATATCCACAAATTTAATGGATGTTTTGATTAGTATCAGTAGTTTATACAGTCTTTGAAGATGTACGAAAGATAAAATGAATGCACACTGTTTGTTTAAAAAGAAAACCTTATTACAAAATGTGTCACTTTAGTGCCCCTTTATCAATGATACAATTTATGTTTGACTAGCAGTACACATCTAGCTAAATTATTTATGTAGGAGTGATTTTACTTTATTTTACGCACGCAACTAAGTCATGATTTAACTTTAAAAGATTTCTGGGGTTGCTTCACTGATTGCCAACTATTAGACTTTGGGGAACAACTGCCCTATGTATTCTACATGTAGGGTGGCAGCTAGATGAACTCCTCATTTCCCCCATAGTGTGAGCAAAGCCAGTCATCCGGGGCTGTCATCAGGCAGCTATTAGGGAATGCTTTACACCCTAACTCCTCAATCTCCATGGCAACTGTTGTCAGTGGATCCCTCTACTGGCTTCTACACATGCACATTAATTCTTGTGAATTCCTAGCTGGGTACAGCAAAAGCTGTTTGGCAGTCACACCTTTTGTCTTAGGCTAACTACTGATAATGTCCATATTCTAGACCTGAGGACACATGGTCACCACTAGCTACCATTGCATTAACAGTCCAAACTGCCCCCTCCCCTAGAATGGGAAAGTTGGCATTGGCTTTTTAATCCTATGCTCCCCACCTGGCTGCTCCAGTGATGTAGCCACTATTCAAACTCAGGTCATTTGGATTTTTGCCAGAGCTTTAATCCTATCTGCCACAGAGGTTGCTAACTTGCAAAGACCTGAGAGATAATGGTTACTGCAGGCAGTGTAAGAAATGCCTCATACACTTACTACTGCTTTTTGACATGACCCTAAATATCTGTGAGTAGTGCAATAATGTCCAGAATATTGAGTGTAAAGTCTTAGCAATAGCCATATCCTGTTATACACACACATACACACACACACACACACACACACACACACACACACACACACACACACACACACACACACACACACACACACCATGCACAATCACAACTGCCACTACATGTGCAAAGGTTCTGAACAGTATATCAAAAAAAAAAAAACTCAGCTATATCCGAACAAGATATAATACAAATAAAAAAACAGCCTCATACATGAAACATATTAGTCAGAACTCAGACCTCCTGATGACCACAGTAAATCAAATCTACTGTCACCATACTATGACAGTAAGAGGAGTATATACCAACAAAATACAAAATATTAGCACTGCACAAAAAAGCCTGACTTGAAAGCTTCTAAGACAGACATTGTGACTTGTCAATCACAAAAGCATGTTAATAATTTATGGTTTCACTGTGTGTGCAAAATGGTCATATAATGCTGTGATTTGTAAAGAAGCCATCGTATCATATATGCGTAGTGCCAAAATGAACAGGCCTCAACCTAGTTAAAAAGGAAATATGGCTAAGTATGATATGAGATGGTTAGTGTTCATGTTGGTGTGAATAATCTAGGAATGCTGTTTCTCTTGAAGATTATGTGACCAACATAAAGAAAATAAGCCAGCACCACGAATGGATCCAAAAGTAGTTTATTATACTGAAACTAGTCCGGTTTCAGCTATTTAGCTTTCCTCAGTAGTTACAATCATAGAGTAGGAATGCTCCATATATACCTTTCAAGGAAGGAATGACATCACTTCCTGTCAGAAAAAAGAATTGTTAATAAAATGAAAAATAATTAGTTGCAAAACATGCAAAAAGACTAGTCTACCATAATATATACCAAAAAGTCATAATACATAACAAAATACATCCTTAGTATTGAGAAAAAATATTTTGCTGTATGAAATATATAAAAAATAGAAAAGAAGGGATGAACACACTAAATCTTAAGCTCACATTATGTCATAAGATCCTGATGAGAAAACCACATAATTAGACCATCAACGATTGAGCTGCAATACAAATAAAAATATTATAACAGTAAATCACATTTAGATTATAATGAAATACCACATGATTATTGAGCTGCAATATAAATAATAAAATGTTGGAACAGTACCTCACATTTTGTCATTGAGTCCCGGTGAGAAAAGCCCACCAAGTTTGACTATCCATCTTTTCTCTTTATTATTTAAAATGTCATGCCATCCTGTTTTAAATGCCCGGTTTCCAATGATGTTATCAATAATGCAGAATGAAAATTTAGCAGTGGGATGCTTGATGGTGTGTCTGTATAGTGCATTTGTAATCCTGCAATTTCTAATATCTCCCAAATGTTCTGATATCCTAATGCGAAATTGTCTGGATGTCTGACCAACATAAAAAGCCTGGCAGGTACAGGTAGCTAGATAGATGATCCAGTCTGAGCTGCAGTTTCCGAAAAATTTAATGTCATATAGATGACCAGTATTTTTACTCGTGAAACTTTTGGTTTTGAATATATAACCACAGAAACTGCAATGACCGCAGGGATATGTACCAACTAGTTTGTCCCCTGTTAATGTTCTCTGAGTGCAAGAGTCATCCCCCATGCCACTCTTTTTATAATGAAAAAAATGGGAACAAAGTGTTTTACCCTTCCTGTATGAAAAGTAGCACCGTTCACCTAAATATCCTTCCAAAAGAGGGTGAGATTTGAGTATGTTCCAATGTGTATTAATGATATTGATGAGATTGTAACTATTTCTACCATATGTAGTGACAAATCTGCATGTATCTGAATTCTTAGATCTTGCCTGTTTTTTATAGACTAGCAAGGAATTCCTAGGTTTGTTGTTACTCCATTGTACAGCAGAACTAATAGTATTCCAATGATATCCTCTGGACAGAAATCTATTAGCTAAATCATCATGATGTTTATTCAAGTCCTGTTCTGATGAACATATTCTTTTTATCCTGAGAAACTGGGATTTCGGAATATTCTTGATAATATGTTTATGATGGAGACTGTTGGCATGTAGTAGAGTATTATATTGTGGAAATTTACGATATACAGATGTTTTGAGTGTGTGGTCGGGTTGTCATTGTAAGTGGACGTCTAAAAAGTGAATTTCATTCAAATCATATTCCACAGTAAATTCCGTCCCCCACATATTTCCATTAAGGTGTTCCATGAATTCTTGAAGGTAATCCGAGCCACCTTTCCACACTAGCCAACAGTCATCCAAATATCTCCTCCAGATGTCTATTTCAGGTAAATACACATTGTGCAATTCATCATAAATGATGTGCTCCTCAATATAACCCATGTACAGATCTGCATAGATTGGTGCAAATGAGGCCCCCATGGCTGTGCCTTGTATTTGCCAATAACAATCTTGCTGGAAATAAAACACATTTTTGGTCAAGATGTGTTCCGCCATACATACAAGTAATGTGTTCAGTCCAGGGGGATAGATGTTGGCTTTGTTTAGCCAAAAGTCTAGAGCCATCAATCCTGCCCAATGTGGAATGCTAGTATATAATGATTTAACATCCAAAGTGCATAATAGCCAGTCAGGTTCAAGTTGAGATTCTGAGACAATTTGTAAGAATTCCGTGGTGTCTTGAATTTTAGCTCTAATACATGATAACAATGGTTTGAGTTTATCGGTCAGGAACATGGATAAAGGTTCTGTCAGAGATCCAATGCCCGATACTATAGGTCTACCAGGTGGTTTATTAATGGATTTATGAATTTTTGGAAGCAAATAAAGATATTGTTTGGCTGGATCTTTAACCATAAGGTGTGCCTTAGTTTTTTCAGAAATTATGCCAGCCTCTACTGCTTCTTGTAGAAAATCATTAATTTCTCGTTGAAAAGCGGGTGTTGGATCTGTACTCATTTTCATGTAGTGATGATGGTTGGACAATTGTCCATTTCCTTCATCCCGATAATAATCGGCATCCATGACTACGACCGCACCCCCTTTGTCCGCAGAGAGTATGACTATATCTTTGTTGTTTTTGAGCCTGGTAAGGGCAAGTTGTTCCTTATGAGATATGTTATGTCTAATATTGTCAGAATTGTTGGAATAGAAATGTAAATCTTTAATGACAGCCTGCTGGAACACTGCAACATGTTTATCCATAGGGGGATTGAATGTAGATTTATGAAATCTAAAGTATGTTGATCTTTGAGAGAGGTCAGAGTTATCCTGTTGTTTAAAAAATAGATTTAGATTAATTTTTCTACAAAACTCTAAAGTGTCAGATACATGTGAACTTTCATCAATAAAGAAACCAGGAATAAAACCCAGACCTTTATTAAGTAAAGAATATTCATCAGATGATAAAGTATACTTTGAGATGTTTAACACATTTGTACAAGATTGGACTATTTCACCACTGACTTGAAAAGTTCCTCTAGACTTTTGACCCCTATGCTTTCTACCTCCCCTGTGTTTCCTGCCCCTAAAGGGCTGACCATGGTTCTACCTCTTTTGATATGTGGTGATTCACCAGTGCTGGTGGATTCATTGTCTGTTGTGGAGGACTCCTCACCAAAAGTATTGCTAGTGGATCCTGATTTTTTAAGAATTGATCTCGGTCTCTTTTTACGCACAAAAGTAAGATTTTTGGTGCCCTGGGCGAATCTCACACCCCTCTGAGATTCAAATTGTCTACCCCTACTGTAGTCCTCTTTGTCTCTAGCAAATTTATGGAGTTTTTTGGTTTTAAGATTATTCTCCAATGTGGATAATTCCCTGGATAGTTTGTTCAGACAATTCTGAAATTGTGTATGGTCCTCAAATTGTTTCAAATTATTACATGTCTTTTCGACATCAATGGTATTGGCATTTACAGTCCTTTCATAAAAGGAAGATAATATATTAACCAGTGCCATAGCGGCTTCTTGCTGTGCTGCTTGCCAATCCCTGATTAATAGGTCATCAGGTGCACCTACCAGTGGCTGAATCTTGGATCTCAATCCTCTTGGTGAAATATTTTGAGCCTGATATGCTTTAAAGAGATTGTGGTGCCAAATATTAGTTCTTAGAGTTTTAATTTGTTTACCTAGCTGATTAAATTCAGAAACACAACCATCAACTGGATCCAATATGGGTAAATTAGTGGTATTCGTGGAACTAGTACCAATACCGAATACCTGAAGGTCATCCTTGTCAGCACATAAGCTAGATAGTGATTTCCCAAGATCCATGACCATAAGTTCTTAGACAAGAAATTCGCTAGGTAAAGAGGGGATTCAATTCACAAAAAACAATAAGAGAAAAGTGTCTGAACAAACCACCAAGTCACAAATAATAATCCTTGATGTATATCAAATATATGCTAAAGGCGGTAGAGATTCACCCATCGGCACCAAAAAGATATAAGGAATATATGAGATCCAATAATTAAAGAAACAAGAATGCACACTAAATTAGATGCAACCAAAAAATGTAAATTATTTCAAAAACCAGGGTCAAATAATAATACTGAGTGAGAGGATTCACAATGGAGATCTTTTATAAAAACCTCCACAGGTTAAGGCAAAAATAAGTCCTGTATCAAAAAATGGTTGCCCCTTGTTAGGGTTAGTGAAAAGATATACTATATCAAAAGATGAGTGGATATATTGCCTCAGAACAGATAATCTGCTGTCCTCAAAATATGTAAAATCCCAAGACAGAATCTACTATAGATATAAACAGCAAATGAAATGCATGTGAATGTATAAAATATACCAATAAGGATATCGTTGTGCAATGTATCCAAGTAGCACCCTACTTCAAAAATTGTAACATGCTCTGATTTGACTAAGGTCATAGAGTAGAAAAATAATAAACAGCCATACATATAGGCACACATATATAGGTTAATTATCAATTCTATACCTTGGAATGAAGATGCATAACTAGATAATCCTAAACACCTATATATAATGTTTGTCAGAACATAACTTATACAAAAAAGATTGAAAAATGGTAATTTTCTTAAGATGTGATACCTTAAATGTAAAGCAACATAATTCTGAAGGCAACCAAAAAATGGCTGTCTAGGTGGTGTTCATAACATGAATGCATTCATAGTCTAAAATAGGTGATATTGTTCAACATACTAGATGAAATCAGTACACAACCAAATAATGCAATATTATAAAAATAGCCAACGTCCAAAGCCAAAAGCTAATGTTATATATTCCAACTTGACCTGTTACTAGAGTTACAAATAAAGATAGTAACATATAGCTATGTAACTATAGAAATAGTGCAAAGAACAATTTTAAGAATCCACCATTCATATGTCCACCAAATCCAACTGTATTAGTTTCTGTTGTATCGATTTTAAACAAAAATTAGTCGAAATAAGACACTGTCCAAAAAAAATGTAACATCAATGGAAAAAGATGACCAAAAAAGAAAGCGATAGTTCCTGCACAAACATCAGATTCCAAATCATCCCCATATGTTGAGGCGTGAACTTTCCTTATTCACATAAATGGAAAAAATATATCTGTGAAGGAGATAAACAGTTTGCATTCAAAAAATAGCTGATGGTACTCGATGAGTGCGTATGCTATTGTAGTAATGAACTTGGATTGTTCAAAGATAGATGAAATGTCCATACAAAAAGTTTTTAAATGCGTACGTTATTCTAGCACAAAAGTGCACATGAAACAAAAAATAGTCTCACCAAGCCCGAGCGGAATGATAATGTAATGCCCAAGGTTCCCCTTCTGATATTAATAGTCACAGACCAAATAATTCCAATCGATATAATGTGATACAATACCAAACAATCTCACCAAATACAAACAAGATGGATGCGTAAGCCCAAAATGCTCCCACTTGTGATGGTAGCCAAATGCGAACAGCAGCATGAGGCGATATCCAAATAATGTTCTGTAATATAAAAAACAGTCTCACCAAGCTTTAACAAGATGGATGCGTAAGCCCAAAAGACTCCCTCTTGTGATGGTAGCCAAATACGAACTGCAACATGAGGAAATGTCCCAGCTGATAATCCAATCGTTTGTAGAGCCTGACGATCATGCAAATAGACAGCAATAGTCAAAAAATAGGTTCCAATGGTAAATGATGGTAGACGAACAAAAAATACATGAAGGTATAAATAGCGAAGCAATATATACGCCAACTGTCAGTGAGGAGCCCTCCTCAACAGACAAAGAAAACCTCCAACATGGCGCTGATAGTAGTAGATCCACTCGAACGCCAACAGCCAGCAAAACAAGAATTATTCAGGAAACATGAAGCTAGCAAGTACGACTGGTGCCCGGCAACCAAGCCTGTGTGACCAACATAAAGAAAATAATTATTTTTCATTTTATTAACAATTCTTTTTTCTGACAGGAAGTGATGTCATTCCTTCCTTGAAAGGTATATATGGAGCATTCCTACTCTATGATTGTAACTACTGAGGAAAGCTAAATAGCTGAAACCGGTCTAGTTTCAGTATAATAAACTACTTTTGGATCCATTCATGGTGCTGGCTTATTTTCTTTATGTTGGTCACACAGGCTTGGTTGCCGGGCACCAGTCGTACTTGCTAGCTTCATGTTTCCTGAATATCTCTTGATGATTAATCAGGATTTGCTGAGATTACAAAACAGCATGAACTTGTAGGTATCACAACAAAAAGGTGGCATTTCCTCAGAGGTTAAGGACATGGTGACACAGACAGGATATATGATGCCTGACAGCCTATAGTAAGATGTCTGGACAGTTGCTTTGCCAGTGGGCTTTACTTCTTCATCTGGGGTGCATAACTTCTGAACAGGAAATTTTGTATTCCAGCATTGTATCTTTTAGGTCTTCACAAATTATAGACAAATTACTAGATAGATGGAGAAATATATATATATATATATATATATATATATATATATATATATATATATATATATAAAAATAGGTATATGAAAGATATGATAAAAATCAGGCTAGCTTTCATAAATATGAACAGTCTGAACAATGAAATGTGTGATTTAGAAAGTTTCCCTTTCCTTGGATGAGGATGTAGTGCTCTTTAGAAGAGTTCATTTCCTCGGAGGAGGATGTAGTGATCTTTACCTTTACTGAGACATTGTTTAAAGATCCCAGATGCTCATTGCTGAGCTCTGATGTGATGACATGCTGCAGTGCCTCAGTTTCTTTTCTTAAGAGATTTTATTTAATTATCTTTTATTTAAATTCATTTATTTGTTAAAGTTTTAAATGAACTGGCCCATAGATCCATTTCAGCCATGATGCAAGTCACAAAGCATAATCTCTCTCAATCTCTCTCTCTCTCTCACTCTCTGTTGCTAGTTGATCAGCATATTTTTAGAAGGATAAAGAAATGGACAAATGGACATACCAAGAGAAAGCTCACACAAACCTGAAATGCACATCTCTGAGGCACAAGGTGTAAGACAAATGAATTTAAATAAATAATACAGGTTGTTAAGGTTTCATACCCAGCTAGAAGATACTTTCTGGGGGAAGAGTTTGACATAATGGGTAAGGTCTTTACCTCACAGATTGCAAAATACAGGGTTTGATTGGCTAGGCTTGTAATAGTCTGCAGACTGAAAGCCTAGTATTTACCTATGAACCTACAGACATGCAAACCTCCACACAGGCAATGAGTAGAGAAAAGGATTGAACCTAAAACCCTATTTCTGTCAGCTAGAGATTGTTCAACTAAGCCACTGTCCTTTGCAAAACAACTTAGGACTAGATGCATTAATGACACTGAATATAACATTAAAAATATGTACTGTGACTATCTATGCCTCCTGTGAAGTGTGAGGTTTCTTGATTAACCTTTAATATGCAAAAATTAATGAAAATAAATTTTTTATGGAGGGTATTTTTAACCTCCTAAACGACTACAGAATAAACTACTCAGTGTCATATATGACCAAACATCAACTGATTATGTGAATCAAAACAGTTTGGAGCAAACAAATCCAGCAAAGGATAACAATATTTTAGGCATGACGCTAATAAAAAAGTCTGTAAAATCCAGTTATACTTAAGAAAAGAACAATCAAAGCAAGCTCTTTCGAGAACATTCATTATTTATTTAAACCTACAGCGTTTAAATGATAAAATTTAAGAATATATAAGTTATGTTTTTATATCAAATATTTATTTACAAAACAACTTTCACTTTCAGGTTTGCATGTTTGCTACAAAATAATACACCAGAGTAAATGAAAGTTGCTGTTATGGATTTCATAACAATACTGAGCTACAGGGTTCTTTGGGTCTCAATGATTTATATGCCTTATATGTTCCTGCAACCTCATATTGAACTTTCTGCTAGTTTGTCCAATACAGACCAGGCTGCAAAGGCTCCTTAAGGCATACATTAACAATCTCAACAGAACAACAATCTTTGTCTTTAACTTCAACTTTCTTATTATTAATCTGATAAAAACAAGTAACTATATTAATACAAGTACGGCAGTGACTACATAGGATTGTGCCCCCAGGGTCAATATCTACATAAAGAAGTCCTCGCTTATATTTTATATAGTGGTTATGCTTTAAGGATTTTCTGATATTCCTGCCACATTTTAATAACAGTACATCATGCTGCAAAAACTGTTCATATGTTCCTAACAGAATAGGGTATCCCATCAGTTAAAATCCTTCATAACAATGGAGTAAAACCTAATTCATAATCATAACTATGAAAAAGTGACACTGTTGAATAGTTTCTTCCTGCCAAGGTGAATGCCTTTTATTTAATACTTCAAAACAGGTCCAAGATACATGTATAAAGCATCAGATAATGTTCACAGCTTCAGGTAAATGATTCACATTTAAGAACTCCCCTTAGGCCAGAAGTGGTTAAAATGTCTACTATTGGGATATAAGGGAGCGTAGACAGCAGTAAGCTTCATATACAACTCTGGTTTAACTGTCAGCCAGAAACACCTTACAGAGTAATATAAAAAAAGGTAATCTGTGAAGCATGACAATGACAGGGTAAAGTGAAGCCACATGTATTTTAACTTATGATGTACCAAAGTCCTACTTTCTGTGAACTTTGCAATTGTAGTGGTATATAGATTAAGTGGGACATACCTCATTGTGATATGAGCAATGAATCAGCAAGTATATTGTACTTTGATGTTTTGTGCAAACATTTTTTTAGGCAATTCACACTTAATTTGCATAAGTATTGGGAACTGAATTTAAGGATTATACATTTCAAATGCAACTTTGAAAACTGCTCTGAGGGAAAGTCAAGAGCCTCATCTAACATAGACTGATACAAATCAATGTCACCATGATATACATGATGTCATAGATATTTGTCACACTCAGTAATCAGACTGATGTCATAGATATTTGTCACACTCAGTAATCAGACTTTGGGTTTCTAATCTGACAGAAAATACTCTGTCCTTAGAGCAATGTTGATAGTTTCTGCTCAACACTATCTGATATACATGGCTGCATCTAACACCAAATCAAACATTTCAAGCTCAAATCAAGCAAATGCAATAGCCACATTTGATGGCTAATTTTAGAATTGGTGTGTACTATCTAACCTAAGAATATGACAATGACATCATCATCATCGTTGACATCACCAATATACTTTTGTCAGAGTTTGCTTATTCATGTATGCAATGAGATGCGTAATCCAGCCAATCGCATACCAACAGTGCAGGCATGATTAAGGCACAAAAACCATCATGTCACGAGTATATTCTTATTCAAAGAAAAAAATTCAGCTAAGCATACAAAAACGTATAATTCATTCATGCTTACCTCTGCTTATTACATTATTTCCTCAGTACGACTGAGATTATTCCATTGTAGAAAATCATCCCAGGATTGTTAAATCCCTTACAAGTTTAACATGCTTAAATCTGTGCACTAGTTGATGGCAATGGTCTAGCTGTGTTGTGCTGCTGGATTGCATTACTTGGTTAAGTGCTCACCTATGTCCTGTGTTTAGCATCAGACTTTGTAAAAAAAGTAAAAATGTTGAACCCAGCTTTTACCCTGAACACTCAAAAAACAATTCATTAGACCACGCTACATTCCTTTAAACTCTCAGTATAAGATCTGTGTATTTTATTTACCATTGCCAGAGATGTATCGTTAAAAGTTAGTGGTCTGGTTTTCGACAATAATTTATGACTTGCTTACAACATAGTGAAGTTAATGCAAGAAAATTAATTTGCAGTTGTAAGAGGTTTTACCATTGCTATGAAACATGCATTTAAAGATATCATATCACATAGTATTGAGATCTGACAAGTTCAAGTCAAGTTTCTTCAATCATTCTGTATTAGTGGAAAAATATAAATAAAAAAATCAGTATAAGAATAATGTTTTGGAAGATACACTTATATTATCATCACGTGTATATCACTTACTTGTTGTAATATAAGAATGTTTGGGCCCACTCCCTTTTTTCAGCTCCAGTACCTTCTCCATTTTCTCCCATCCACTGATCACTCCATTAGTGACTTATTGATATTATTTATTGTTGTCCTCTTAATGAAATTCAACAAAAAGTAATAATAAAAGTATTAACTAGGTTTGATGATACCTCTGTATGGATCTTAAAAAAAAATCAAATGTTTTATATGAGAAGCAGGAAAACTCTCAATCCACCATGCTCAGAGAGTATGAGGTTGAACTTCTGTTGAGCTGCCAGATTGCTAAACCTCATGAGTAAAGTGAGTAACAATCATCTGAAGGAAACTACAGTTAAACCAAAGGATCACAAGTTATAACTTTCACATGTATTGTTAGTCAATTAACCTTCCCTTTAATGACCACTATAAATATATATGCACAGCTTTAAAATATCTCCAGTCTGTATTAAACAGCCAGCAATTCTTTTAACTGTCCAGGTGTTGTAATTATAGTCATAGAATTATTTTGAAGTGTAATTTCAGATCAAAAGTATGTGCAAACTATTAGGTTTAGAACTGTCCAGGTGTCTTAATTATAGTTATGAAATTATTTTAAATGTAATTTCAGATCAAAAATATGCATAAACAATGCAAATCTGCTATAAAGGCAAAGTCCTAGAACATAAGAGAACAACATCTGGAATATGTTTTCTACTCCCCTAATAAAGACATACTTTTAGGTACAGAAAATGATAACTAGGAAATTAACAGGCAAATCATCTCCAATATTCTGCAAAGAAAGAAAATGCTTCTTCAGTCAGTCCTATCTCAGTTCCTGTATACAGGATACAAATCATTTGTTACATTTCATATCTTGAAACTCTCTGATTTCTTTGATTTCTTAAATGAAGTGACTTCTTATTATAAACCTCTCTACCTCTATTTATAGCAAGCAGGTATTCTGTTGATAATATTGGAAGAAAGTTCTACCATGCAGGCATCCATAAATCTTATTCTTTCACTTTACCAGTTATCAGCTTGGAAGCTAAACAAGGACTTCATAAAGTTAACTGAACATTTGCAAAATACTGATTTGTTAACATATTTAATTAATTTGGTAATGAAGATGGCCCACCTCTGACTAATGCATTGTCTTAGGGATTACCTGGAAGAATTGCAATTGTTTGATTGTTTTGCTTAAGGGTGACTAGGTCAGCTATTCTGGAAACCAAGAAAGAAAACCTGCATAAAAGCAACAAGACAGGAAAACAAGAAAATGATGTATTAAAAAAAAAACATGCAAAATACATCATACAAAACAACAGAAACCCGTCACACATTATGACATAAAAACATGTTAGATGTCAATATAATATAATGTAGATAATCAATTATTGGGACATAATCATTATCTTTAGCAAGTTTACAGAAAATAAAAATTAGAATAGCCAATGTAAAAACTGCAGAATGTCTAACCTGTTAACATTCACATTTCATTAGAAGAGGTAATTTCACAGCATTTGTTGTAAAAAACAATCAGACTTGATGATCAATCTCCATTAGGAAGCTTACTAATGACCAGTCTTATTCTGGGCAATCATTGGAACTAGATTTCCTATGTTATGAATGGAAAAAAAATGGAGTGCAAATGGTACTGAATGATGCCAATGTTTGAAAACTGATGCTGGCCAACAGTGGGGCCAACAATGGGCTGGCATGGCTAATTGGTGCCAGCTGGTATCAATGCTGATATTGGGAAAATGGATACTGGAACTAACATGTAGGATTGTGGCAGCTTAATGGAGGAAGGAAGCAATTGGATTTACACTGGATGACATTAGCCTAGACCAGAAATGCTAATCATATGGCCAACATCTGATACAGATGCTAACAACCTGACATCAGAGTGGAGAGTTTCTGATAGGCCAGCAACCTGATAATGAAGACCGTGGATGATTAGGAAGACCTGCGCTTTCATGGGAGCAGAAAGATGGAGCTGGTCAGATGTGAAATGCCTTGCTCTAAACCATTACTTGGTACAACAGTGGTCAACAACTACATGATACCCTTGTGTGATACTAAAGAACCTGCTCTAATAATCACAGTCTGGGAATGAAGACAACTTGTAAAATGTCAGCAAGCATTCCATAACTAATCTGGAGGATTTGTTATTGCTGGGCTGCCTGAAGGACATATATAGAAGATCTAATGTACTAGAAGATGAGAGGTAAAGCTGTAGAAGTTGATTGCTTTACTAAACTTTGATAATGAGTGATCTGTTTCAGGATAGCAGTAGAGCTCGGTGGTAAATGCCCAGACCTGGAAGGTGGAAGAGAAACACTCTCTGGAGCCTAAGACTGGGAATTAGAAAAGGAAACTCTTATCAGTTCATCAGGGTTTTAACCATACCAGTAGGTGTGGATGGACCTTGGCCCATAGCAATGTCTGTAGGAAGGACTGGTACTTCTTCAGCTTGAAAATGAGATCCATAACCCACAGATGAAGAAGAAGCTTTGTAGATAATATAGTGTTTTTTCTTTTCTTTTTGTAAGTTTTCTTCAAGTGCATTGTGCTCTTTTATCTTGTTGTTTTTGTGATATCACCCCAATTGAAAAATCTTCATACAGAAGGTATACTTTTGTGGATCCTCACTCCTATATTATGACTACATTAAAACTGCCCTACGGAGGGCAGATGGAAGACAGTCATCATCCAGCCTTAATAGTTCACTTAGTATGTCTGTTCACACTGTAAGTCTGCTTTCTATAGCTAACACTCATTTGGAGGAGAACCAGCATATTCAATACTTAACACCTAAAAAACACATTCATATAACATTAACAACTTCTGGTGAATGTGTTGATTAATCTCAGTGTGACCAAGCAAACCCTGTTCCATCGAGTCTGAGCAATCATATCAGCCATTCACCAAAATATTTTTCAATATGAATACCTCCTCCCTGACCACAATTATACCCATTATGAAGGACATGAACATTGCATTCCCACTATAGCTAACTCTGAGGTCATCAGTCTATGTGGCACATTATAGTCCACACTGGTGAGTTGCTAATTTAGTCAGTCAGTCTTCACCAAATGGGCTAAGCTATGCTTGTCCATGATCAAACAGCCAAATACCATGCCCAACAAAGGCATGGGAAGTTCTAATTCACTGACAAATGTGAAATAACTGGGGAGGAAATGGAGCCTGCATAAGACTGAGTACTGCAGATTGTAACAATGAAGGCATTTCTGAACACTGGAAGAAAATAAAAGAGCTGAGCTGAGAATGCTAAGTATGGGAAAATGCCCTGCATACCATCCCCGTTGCCACAGTGTCACAAAGTAAGAGACCATACTACCCCATTTGTAATGGACTGCAGCAATCAGATAGCATGTGACAAAGTCAGTAACTGAGATGGTGAGAAGCTGATGAACTGGGTTATACAAGCAAAAAAATCTCTGAAATAATACAGACAATATGTGAAACTGTCAGGTAAATTCTGAGTTTTCAAACCTAAATAGATGTACAAAGTGTTTTTCCTCATCTATCCACTTACCTTTGTTATTTTTACATAACTTTTCGCATATGCATTCCAAATGAAGACATTACCTCAGCTCGTATACAACATAAATATTTATTATTCATGAATTATCTTCTATTGTAAACAAAAATCAGATTGCTGCCACCTACAACTCATGCAAATCATAACAGAATAATAATAACTTTCTAGATATAAAATGAATGTAGAGACAGGAGAGGTCAGAAACTGCCATTAATTGTCCTCTTTCAGTACAACTCAGTATACCAGGTACATTAAGGGAGTGTACTTCCTTTCACTCACCATCAGGAATGTTTTAGGTTTGTTTAGAAAATATATGTTTTAGAAAACCTAAGATGAAATATATCACATACGATCACTCAGCACTGCACAGAAAATACCAAGTATAGAAATGATCGCACTAACATAACCTGTGTTACCAACTGTTGGGCAGCATGGTAACTCACTGGCTAAGGTTTTTGCTATGGAGCTCCAGGTTTCTGGGATCTGCAAGACAGAGAGCCCCCTTTCAACAGATTTGCTGTCAGTATAAGTGACCATCTGCACTGAGAGCAGGTCTTTTGGAATCAGGCTCCTGCTGTTAGCCTGGTTATACATAAGCCTTATATCGCCATAAGTCACACAATAAGCAATTCTTTTGGAATCATGGCAGACTTACACAAAGACTAACTCTTTTTGCAATTTGACCCATTGTGTTTTTTAAAAAAGTAGTACATTAGCTAGATTCATTCATTAAATCATATGATCTGCTTTCCGGTTGTGCTTTGCAAAATTTGACACGTCATGTCTCTGCCTTTGGTACAGGCATTCTAATATAGCACAATCTAGCAGGTTAAGTCATGACCTCAAATTACTCTGGATATTCCTTAAGTGAGCATAAACTAAACTGTAAAAAGTGTTTTTTTATAGACTGCTGAACATCCCAAACTCAAACTCAGCTGAACTATGTATCCGAACCAAACATCACCAGACCTCAAACCAACGATACAACAGCAGCAGTGCACACATCAAAACCAGTAACAAAATCACCATAGTTAGTCTCAGACTTCAGATTTGACCAGGTATTTACGTTTGGTGGTAATATAATAAAACTGGTCCATCAGTGTAACTGCAGACTTGTTACCCTCCACTGCACTTGTCACTTCCTGATCCCACAAGCTAAAGTTGCCCCTACTTTTGCTTATGCCCATCTTCTCTCCCAAAATAGCTACACGATCTTGGATTTTGACCAGTATTTACTTAGCAGGACACTATACATGCATAAATCCTTATTGAAACGCCAAATACATTTATTCTCTATTTATTTTATTCAAACAGATACCAAACATCCACAAAACATCCAGATTAGCACCTTAATTGTCAGTTCAGGCACTGTCCAGGCCAGAACCTCTGTCTTGTTCCATCCCATTGTTAAGACCACTTCAACATCTCATAAATATTCTTCCTGGCAATAGTCCAAAGGATGCCGCAATAGGGGTCTGCTATCTCAATCTTCCTCTTTCCATGTATCACCTGCCACCTCAGGGAGGATGAATGTAAATCCATTCATACTACCAAATCTATTGCATTAAGAGGATGGAGTGTCTACGTAATCACCTTAAAATACCTTATACAGGACCTCTCTTACCCTTGCCTGGCCAAGCATCTTTCTACGTCTCTGTTGCCTAATCTCCTATGCCCACTTTGCCTGTCAACCCTCCTTCCCCTTCTCACCTGGAACTGGGGGAAAGGTTCATTTTTTGGATATCACTATTTCCTTAGAAGAAGAAAGTGAGAACTTTTGAAGAAGGATTTTTAGAAAGGACACTTTTGTGAACAACTACTTACACTGAAAAAGTCAGCACCTCTTTCATACAAAGAAAGGGGTAATTAAAAGCCAGTTCATTGGGCTAAGTAGGCACACTAGTAAAGATGAAGTATATTTCAGAGACGTTGAGCATTTAAAACAACTTAAGTTGACAAGAAAAGAGTCAACTTAAACAATTCTTCTGTTTCTTGTCATGGTGGGGCATTCCCACTCCCTATAATTTCTTACATGACCCTATTAGAAACTCCCTAAAGGAAAATTAGAAGATCATCCTTGGCAACAAAGAGCTGGTGAAGGTTGTAGGGAATTTTCCAGTATTTACTTATAAAAGTAATAACAACATCAAAACTGTTTTAAAAAAATCTCTTCCTACATTTGCGAGTACAGGAGGCAACCGCGGAACATACAAATGTGGAAAATATAAGATTTATCACTAGCGCTTTGAATATAAACCTAACCTGACGTAATTGTAAAGGTAAACTCACCTGTACAACCCACATTAACCTCTACCACCCTCTACTCTCTTTCTCTTCTCATTCTTTTGCCCCTCATCCCATGCCTCTGTCTCCCTACATTTCAGATACCTTATAATCAGGGAACTTATTCCTGTTCTTTAGCTTAAAATAAAATCTGTAACCACGATTTCTTCACTATAATCTCCCTGTGCCTACTCTATATAACACCTTCATTGTCTCTGTCACAAATTGATATTTCAGTTGTGTTTCTCTTTACTTTGATTGTAACTGTGAACATACTGTGTAACACAAACATACTTAATTGTATTTCTTTACCTCATTTAATTTTGATTTTAACTGTGAATAACACTATGTAATGTGGAGCTTTTCTCCCCGGGCCTCCAATGAAAACAGGCTCCCTGAGCCCAGTGGACCTCCCCGGTCATCAAACTGAAATAAATAAATAAATAAATATTTATTTAAAGGCAATAGATAGGATGATCTGGGCTAGAGGCAGGTTTGAGTTTAATTCTCAAGGGATTGTTTATCTAGCTACTTGTGAGATATGTCTGAGTTATTACATGGGGAAAACTATTACAAAATTATCAAGAATATATGAACATATTATGACCATTAAAAATAGAGATTTAAGTAACTCACTGGCAAAGCACTGTTTACATTGTAACGATTTTAGGAAATGGCAAGTTTTTACAGCAGACGCAGTTAGTCTAGACAATTTTTCAGGGAATTTTAATACATTATTTGAGTGCCGTGAGGCACAGTGGCAAATCAGGCTGTGTGCTGAAAAGGAACTGGGTTTGAATGAATTTACTAATATCACATGTTTTTTACTGCAACAGAGACTGTAAAGTTTTGAGCTGAAGTTAAATTATTACATTTTTCCATACATGTATTTATTATGCAACATTTTTCACATTACAATACAGTGTTGCTTTTAAGAATTCTTAGTGATCAATTAGAGAGTAGATTTCACTGGTTCCTTGTGCTCATGAGTTTTAACAATGCAAGTTTTAAATGTAGTTGGATGGAAACAGTTTTTATTCTGAAGAAGTTCTTAGTTTGAGTCTCCTTTATGCTGGCAGCTTAGTAGAAAGTGCATCGGTTTTGTTTTTTATTGCATGGATCCTTACTGTAAATCCAAATAAACTTATTCTATATTTATCTTATTCAAATAGATACCAGACATCCACAGAACATCCAGATTAGCACCTTAATTGTCAGTTTGGGCACCATCCAGGCTAGAATCTCTGTCATATTCTATCCCATTGTGAAGACCATTTCATCTCATAAATATTCTTCCCGGCAATAGTCAAAGGATGCTGCAGTAGGGGCCTACTATCTCAATGCTCCTCTTTTCAAGTATGCCCTACCACCTCAAGGAGGATGAATATGAGTCCATTCATATTACCAAATCTATTGCACTAAGAGGATGAGTGTTTACGTAATCACCTTAAAATACCTTATACAGGAGTTCTCTTACCCTTGCCTGACCAAGCATCCTTTCTACTTCTCTGGTGACTAATCTCTTCCACTCACTTTACCTCTCACCCCCCCTCCCCTTGTCTCACCTGGCAATGTCCTACCCTTTCTAGCTAACCAGTTAAACTTGCTAAAACACTGGTCTTGGTGAAATGAGAGAATAAGACATCATATTACGCTGCAAAAACTCAATTTGTCCATGCGCTTCTCCTCCTTTGAAAACATTGTAAAAGTCTGTATTTTGATCTTTATTTAATAGGCAGGGCACTCTATGCATAATACCATAAATCCATGTAAATTCCTTTGCCCACTCCTTTTATTTTTAATACCACTCTCTACTGTACCCAGCCAAGCATTTGGTCATTGACACCTTCTTTTGCATCTATGATGTCAAAGACTGGTTATCTACTGCAGCCTGTCATCCTCTAATAATTTGGAACTCTGCCAGTTGTCTGTAGCCTATTAATTTAGACCTCACCAATTGCACTAAACGCTGCTAATCTAAGATCTTAGAATCTGTTGATATGCTCAGGGAATATAGCTTCCCTAAATTTCCATGCATATCAAAGAGACATCCCATCGTACTATTCCACTGATAAGGAAGAAACTTTCCCCTACCAGTGTAGCAAAACATCCATTGCACCCCCAGCATGTTACCTTGATTGCCAGTTTGGGCAGTATCCACGTCAGAAGCTTTGTCCTATTTCATTCCATTGTTGGGGATCTTACCAAGAAGAATATTTATGGGAGGCTGAAGTGACCCTAAGGCTGATGAGGTAGTGGTTTACTGCCTCTACACCCCCCCCAGCCCTCATTCTGATCTTTCGATGAACTGCTGCCTGCTCGTCCACTCCAACCCAGAGCCTCTTTTTCTATTTTCTTTGTTCTCAAGAAACTGGCCTGAACACAGCTTTTGTATTTCTTTTTTTTTTCTTTTCTTTTCTTTTCTTCTTTTGCTGAAAAACTGTATCCTATGCATCTAATTCCTATAAAATAAGCCTTAAATGTAGGTTGAAACCTTGTACCTAGTCGAGGTAAAACCAGAGTGCATACTTAGCATCTAAGTCTGGGTACTATAACATTATCATTCCCTCCCTTAGGTAAATCTTTCCATTCTAGAATTTACAAACACTCTAGCCCATTTCAGAACTGTTCCTGATGGCATCAATTTCATTCTAATCTCAGTGGAGCTGTAGAACTGAAAGTGTAGTTTCTGGAAACTAATTTTGTACAAGTGCAATATCTTTGCACATAGCCTTACACAAATACCACTTTGAGAATAAGTCTGTGTGCAACAAAATTCTTGCTTGTCACAGTTCTTGTCATTTGATGCAGGGATGACTGCAACTGGTGCCAGCAGATTCAGGACAGACCTGAGTTGGTGTTATCTCAAGCCTCATTGTCACTTGCATCAAAAACACTGGTTGGTTATGTCCCCGCCCAGCTGTTTTCCTTCTAGCTGGGATTTGTCTTTTTCTAAGAAGTCCCATAATTAATCACCAATCAACTGGGTAGCTTTTGGACACCCAGAAAGGATAGTGTTAATAACTGCCAGCAGCCAGCTGATCAGCTTCTGTCTTCTCTTTATGTAGTGCACTTGCCTTCTCTTATTGTATGTGTGTGTGTGTGTGTGTGTGTGTGTGTGTGTGTGTGTGTGTGTGTGTGTGTGTGTGTGTGTGTGTGTGTGTGCGTGTGTGTGTGTGTGTGTGTGTGTGTGTGTGTGTGTTGGGGGTACATGACCATTGCTATGCACACTAACTGAATATATTACCACATCTGATACTGTCTACCAGTACTGTCCCCTCACTTTGCTGACTATTTTCAATAATTGCCACGCTAAGCTGAATCCATTATTTTCTACTCTACTCCTGCTCTACTGTTTTACCTGTCTGTCTGTATATCTATCTACCTATCTATATATCCATCTTTGTAGTTTACTCTGTTGAACAGTCAGTTTGTTCACAGAATATACCATTGTGGAAATAGATCACAAGCACTCTTTGCTGATTGCCAGAGTTATTGAAAGGAAGAAGGAGTGCTTCTGGTTGCAGTAGGTGCTGGATTGTGTTTGAATGTCAAAAAATTCAGGTATAATAAATGATTTGAAATTAGGGTGAGAGTATATGGGCAAGCCTTTGTGGGTTATGGTTAAACTACGAGTTATGCCTTGCAATAAATTTAGTGCTCTGCATATGTGCTGGTATATGTGAAGTGTCTTATTTACTGCTAGTTTTACGCAAAGGGTTTTCATAAGTTCAGGCACAGGACCTGGGTTAAAAACAGGGTGAGAGTTAGCAAACTTTAGTATAAGGGTACAGTCCAAGATAACCCCCGTATTTGATGAGTCACTCATGCCAGTATCAGTATGGCAGTCACTAGTAAGTTCCATAGCATTCACATATTAGGAAAATAAAGTAACATGTGATTTAGTCCCGTGTCTGCACATAATAGGCCAGAAAAAAAGCAGTTTATGGCTCAGAATCACACCCTTAATGCTGCAAATGGCAACACCCTTTCCCACTGAAGAGTTAAAACATTAAAACACTATGCTATGTCAGTTGTACAACAGGAAGCTCAGTGGGCTTTGTTGCTGAAGACTAGAACACTATGGGTGCTTTACCCACACCACATGATTGGATTGCAGACACTGAGGGCAGCAGTTGGAGGAGCTGCTTCACTCCTGAGTGTGTCATCCTTTGGAAGAGATGTTAAACCAAGGTCACACCTGCTTGAGTTAGTGGAAGTTCTGATAGATGTAAAAGATCCCATGGCACCTATTGAAAAGGGTATGGGAAGTATCCCTATGCCCTGGCTAAATTTCCTATACTAGTAGAAATACCACCTTGGGTGTCCCCTCTGAAAGGAGACCACTAGCCTATTAAGCATGATCAACAAAGGATGAATAAAGGGTAACATGTTTACTTTAGTTCAGACTCAGCTTTATGACATTATGTCATTGTCTCAACAATTCCAGAATAATTTACAGGCCTAAACCATTAGAAAAAAAAAAAAAAAACCCCTACCACTATAGTTAATGAACTAATCAGCACTCACTTCTAAGTACCACATTTTGGACATTTAACCATCACTTAATTTCTCTTCCATCCTTTTTAAGTACCACGTTTTGCACGTTTAACCATTTTACCATTTGTAGCATGCATCATAATACCCATACCCTTCATACGCTGCATCCACCAGGCTCTATTTGCTAGGCACATCAAGCCTCTTGTGGTGTCTAGGAAGCCTCCAACATTACACTGGCAATTCCTTATACCTCTAGAATTTCATATATATATGGTTCCATGCCATTTGACTGAAAATAAATAAATAAATAAATAAATAAATAAATAAATAAATAAATAAAATATTGGAACCAAAAATGTCAAAAACTCAAAATCCTGAAAATGGAATTTGCCCTTTCCCACTGTTTTGCTATCCCAGAACTGGTGTATATAATTAGCACGGGGCATGGGTGGTGCAGAGGTGATTTGCTCCCTATATTAAATACATTTTTAGTATTGTGTGCTTTTGAAATTGTGTGTTTCAACATATTGTTTTTTTGATCAAACATAATAGAACCATATATTAATAATCTATATATCTATACATCTATATATCTACTTATACACACACACACACACACACACACACACACGTATATATATATATATATATATATATATATATATATATATATATATATAAATTATTTAATGAATGGTCAAACAGTTTCATTTTCACAAAAAAAAATTGAACAAAACACATTCTACAGAGGGATAAAATTGATCAGTCACAGCTTGAAGTTATGGGAGAGAGTAGTAGAAGCTAGGTTAAGAAGGGAGGTGATGATTAGTGATCAGCAGTATGGTTTCATGCCAGGAAAGAGCACTACAGATGTGATGTTTGCTCTGAGAGTGTTATTGGAGAAATACAGAGAAGGTCAGAAGGAGTTGCATTGTGTCTTTGTAGACTTGGAGAAAGCATATGACAGGGTACCTAGACAAGAGTTGTGGTATTGTATGAGGAAGTCGGGAGTGGCAGAGAAGTATGTAAGTGTGGTACAGGATATGTACAAGGGTAGTGTGACAGTGGTGAGGACTGCAGTGGGAGTGACAGATCCATTTAAGGTGGAGGTGGTATTACATCAAGGATCAGCTCTGAGTCCTTTCTTATTTGCAGTGGTGATGGACAGGTTGACAGATGAGATCAGACAGGAGGCCCCGTGGACTATGATGTTTGCAGATGACATTGCGATCTGTAGTGAGAGTAGGAATCAGGTTGAGGAGACTCTGGAGAGGTGGAGTTATGCTCTAGAGAGCAGAGGAATGAAGGTCAGCAGGGCTAAGACAGAATATATGTGTGTAAATGAGAGGGAGGATAGAGGAATAGTGAGGATGCAGGGAGTAGAGTTGGTAAAGGTGGACGAGTTTAAGTACTTGGGATCAACAGTTCAGAGTAATGGTGAATGTGGAAGAGAGGTGAAGAAGAGAGTACAGGCAGGGTGGAGAAGAGTGTCAGGAGTGATTTGTGACAGACGGATACCAGTAAGAGTGAAAGGGAAGGTCTACAAGACAGTAGTGAGACCAGCTATGTTATATGGGTTGGAGACAGTGGCATTGACAAAAAGGCAGGAGTCAGAGGTGGATGTGGCAGAGTTAAAGATGTTAAGATTTGCACTCGGTGTGACTAGGATGGATAGGATTAGGAATCAGTATATTAGAGGGTCAGCTCATGTTGGACAGTTTGGAGACAAAGCAAGAGAGACAAGATTGTGACATGTGCTGAGGAGGGATGATGGGTATATTGGGAAAAAGATACTAAGGATGGAGCTGCCAGGTAAGAGGAAAAGAGGAAGGCCTAAGATAAGGTTTATGGACGTGGTGAGAGAGGACATGCAGGCGGTTGGTGTGACAGAGTAAGACGCAGAGGATAGGAAGAAATGGAAAGAGATGATCCGCTGTGGCGACCCCTAACGGGAAAAGCCGAAAGATGATGATGATGATGACTGACAACATAACAGAAAGTCCAACAGTACATTGAAAAAGGAAACAAATGTCCTTATCCTCCTATATACTACTCATAACCCAAGCACACATTCATCTCATATTTGTCTGAATAGTGATAGTGTTATGTGAAGGTTTTTTTTATGATAAGTTACATGTTAAGGTTAACACCAGGGATAGAATTAAGGGTTAGCACACATTACTAAGGTGGGCAGGAGGGTTTCAGCACCCCCCCTTGTCCACCTTAGTAATATGTGCTAACTGTAACCCTGCCCCTAATATGCAGCTTACCTTAAAAGCCATTCTCATTACATTACATTACCACAACACAAGACAGCTTGCTCACTTTCCAAGTATACACACATACACACACACACACACACACACACACACACACACACACACACACACACACACACACACACACACACACACACACACACACACACACATATACTATTACTATACTGGTTTTTACAGTATTCAGCTATAAAAAGAAAGAACTGTTCCTTAGCCTTCTACATTTGTATTATCATGCCTTATTTATTTATTTATTGCATTTTTATATATGCAAATATATGGGAAATTACAAGATATTTACAACAGTTTACATTCACCATTTGATCTATGCTCCTACCTTATTTAAAATTAAGCAGTATCCACCACTCTCTCATTTCTCCAGATACACACTGATAGCAAGGTCATCACATGGTCAAGTGCAAAATGAAACCCAGGTAATTGGTTTACTCTACCAAAACTGATGTAGGGTAAACTAGCTATGTGTTCACCTTAAATTTCCCCCTTTCCAGCCCCTCCTCCCCATACCTGACTCAGCCCCTTTCCTGTCCTTAGGTGCCAAATACCATCCCTGTTTGCCCCTCCCCTCCTGTGACTCAACTGACAGTGTCCTGCCCCTTGCCTATCTTACCTGCAAAGCTACGGTTGCCACCATTTCTGTGGTCCAAAATTAAATAGGGGGCATGGCTACTATATGACATCATGGGGTGTGGTCATGGGTTGAGTGTGTGGCCCATAGCTCTCAACCTTCCATCTCCAAAATGAGGAACACTAGCCCTCCTAATGTGGAACAAATGGGTAAAATGTGGTACACTTATAGGTTCATAGGTTCATAGGTACTAGGCTATTGGCCCTGGTGCTTATATAAGCCTAGCCCAAAAGGTTCCCTGGCTTTCGCCACCCAAGAAAATTATTTTCCTGTGTCCCTGTCAAGCAGTGCTGCAGAAGTGATTCTCAGGGTGAATTTTCTATTTCCCAACTAGTCGTCAAGGTTTTTCTTAAAGAGGGCCAATGAGGAGCTTTGCTTGACATGAATGGGTAGTTTGTTTCAGAGTATGGGAAGTCTCTGGGACAGGAATCTATCCCTCCAGCATGTTCTGTTTATTGTGGTGACAAGGTTTAGGTCCCTGGAGCGTGTGGTTCAGAGAGATTGAGATTTCTTTAAGTGTAGCATGTCCAACAGCTCTGGGTTTGACATAGCTTTGTATGTTAGGCAGAGATCGCCTCTGAGTAGGAGTTATGCGACGGAGTAGAGCTGGAGATTTTTGAGACGGTCTGCGTATGGCATCTGTTTGAGGCTGGTAATCCTCTTAGTGAGGTATTTCTGTGGCCTTTCCAATTGTTGTAGGTGTCTTGTGAGATACATGCCAAATGGGGTATTGTACTCTATAATGGGTCTGATGAGGGATGAGTAGAGAGGAACAATGACCTCCTTTTGTCTAGAGGAGACCTCTTTTGTGATGAGGTTTGCCATGTAGAAGGATTTCCTGACTACTGTGGCGATGTGGTTATCAAAGGAGAGACTACTGTCCACCTGTGTCCTGAGGTCTCTTATCACACTTCTAGTGTTTAGTGAGCTACCACCTATCTGGTAGTTCATGGGTACCGAATTTTTCCCAAAGTGGATGACAATGCACTTCTTGGCATTGAGCTTGAGGCCATGATTTTGACACCAAGCATCTGTCTCTGTGAAGTCCTTTTGTAGAATGTCTACATCATTAGGTGATTCTATTATGGCTCCCAGTTTGCAGTCAACTGTGAACTTTGTTAGCCAAAGACCTTCTGTGTTGGCCTGCACTTCAAAGACGTACATGTTAAATAGGAGAGGACCCAGGACCAAACCTTGTGGTACTCCACTCATCACTGGTCTGAAGTCGGACTTGGAGGTGGGTACTTTTACTGTGTGGGTTCTGTCAGTGAGCCAGTTGGCCACCCATCTTGTGACATACAGATTTATGCCCAGTTTAGTGAGTTTATCTATAATTCTAGAGTGGGGGATGGTATAGAAAGGCTTGGTGAGGTCAAGATAGGCTGTGTGCATTACCTTGCCCTCGTCTACGGCTCTAGTGACTGCTTCAAAAAAGTCAATCAGGTTTAGTAGACATGATCTACCTTTTACAAACCCAAACTAAGTGGGGTTCAGGGTATGGAGGTTACCTTGCTAACAACCTCAACTAGGAATGCCATATGGTGGTTAAAATATACTTGTTTAACTTAAAAAAAGATCTTTTAATGAATTACTATAATTCATTTCTATTTACCATGGATACCATTAAAAAATTCCTACTACTGAATTTCTGGAATATCATTTCAATGTGGAAATTTGAGGAACATGAACTTTTTAAGAACCCAAATGAGGCACATTCCTTGTAATGAGGTACACTTAAACAGTACAGTGTGGCAAAGCCTATGACAATCTGGACATTACAGAGAAAAAAGGTACTCCAAATAGCACTACATTTACTTACGAACAATTCCCCCCCTAAATTGTATCCACACACACACACACACACACACACACACACACACACACACACACACACACACACACACACACACACACAAACACACACACTTGGGTAATCCTTCCTTGCAGGCTGGTTTGCTGGCTGTCCTCCTTTCTGGCTTTCAGGCTTGCTTGATGCCTTAAAAAATGGATCCGTCTTTGTTTTTAAATACTACCCATGTCTGCAAAAGCACTGGCAAGAACATGCTCTACAGCTGTGGGCTTTTTAGAGCTCTTCCTTGTGTGTCCCCAACCTCTACATGGATTTCAGTCAGTCACTGCATTATTTTTACCGCCCTATTTTCACCACCCATATCTGATAGGGAATAGCTCTCGTGGAAGGTCCGGGTTGGTGACATCACAAATGAAATTCTGAATTGCCAAGAAAAAGTAGGAAGTGCATGCAGCTTTTTTCTCAGCAATTCAGATTTGGTGAAAGCAGGACTTTTTGTGTCCCTCTGCTTTCTGATGCAGGCAACAAGATCATTAGATCCAAAGCAGGAGAGTCATGCTGATAGCAGGGCAGTGGCAACCGTATGCCAAGTTTACTAAACCACTAAGCTTGGTAGGTGGTGGTGGGGAACCAGACAATGTAGTCTGTTAAGCAAATTCCATTTCTTCTTCCATTTTTTTTTCACTTTTCAGCTCTACTCACAAAAGTATGGTAATCACTAACAGAGCAACATAGATAAGCCTATCACCACATTTCAATTTTCAGCTCCATAGACATACCCAGAAATCAACACTGTTTATCTCTCATGTCTAATAACTGGTTGGAACTTTGTAAAACAAACCGACATTCCCTTCCTAGGAATAGCTATTACTGTACTAGGCTGGGAGGCTTCCATAATGTTTAAGGTTCTTACCATATAGAGATAAGGTGCAGGGTTTGATTCTCACATAAGGTAATTGGCTAGGCTTAAATTGGCACACAAGAGCAGCTTGCCTAGTACTAATCTGTGAACTAAATTACTAGCAAATCTGAAGCAGACTTCGTAAACTTATTTTTTCTTCTCTTTCCAACCTTTTCTTTTTATAAGAAGCCTTACTTTATTAAATTCACACCAACAAGATAATGTAGCTGTCAAAGTGTAAATTCTTATATTTCATGCCTTCCACATGTATATTTACATGCAATACAATTTAGAATTATTGTATATAAGATAATCTCCAACTATATGACAAAATGGAAATGGATTACATTTTGCAGTGCACTCACTTTATAATACTTTCTGGTTAATATGCTAGAATGTTGAAAATGTTTCATGTTTTGAAACATATCCTCTGACAAGACATCCCCAATATAATTTTACTATGGCATGCGATACATTGCATGTGGAAGGCTGACTTTGTTTCATCTGGTCTACTTAAATATGCTTTCATGGCTTCCATGATAAAAAGTATTTATGACTTTTGTATTAAAGGGTACTACAATTCTGTGAAGCCGAAAACACCTAATGCACTCTTTTGCTTTGTGTGTGTGTGTGTGTGTGTGTGTGTGTGTGTGTGTGTGTGTGTGTGTGTGTGTGTGTGTGTGTGCGTGTGTATATGTGTCTATGCATATGCATGCATATGTGTGTGTGTGTGTGTGTGTGTGTGTGTGTGTGTGTGTGTGTGTGTGTGTGTGTGTGTGTGTATGTGAATGTCTGTGTGTATGACTGAATGAATGCTTATGTGTGTGCATATGTGTGTATGTATGTGTGTGTATGTGTGTGTGTGGTTGTGTGTGTGTGAGTGTGTGTGTGTCTGTATGTGTCTTTGTATATGTGTGTGTGTGTGTGTGCGTTTGTGTGGGTGTGTCTGTATGTGTGTGTGTGTGTGTGTGTGTGTGTGTGTATGTATGTATGTGTGTATGTGTGTGTGTGTGTGTGTGTGTGTGTGTGTGTGTGTGTGTGTGTGTGTGTGTGTGCGTGTGTGTGTGTGTGTGTGTATATACGCGCGTATGCATGTGTATGTGTGTGTGTGTGTGTGTGTGTGTGTGTGTGTGTGTGTGTGTGTGTGTGTGCGTGTGTGTTAACAAATTTGGTAGCTCATCTCTCCTACATTAATTGCCTTTCTACATGCCTGTGTTTTTTTCCACCTTCCTTACCAAAGTTCCACAGACTTCAGGCCTGCTTAACAAGTACTTTAAGTAATTAGAGGGGAAATAATAAAAATGGGGTAGACCTATTCCCATGACAGTAATGAAAAATAATGACACTAATCTATCATTTTCCCATCAAATGGGTTATTTTTCAGCTGATAAAGCCATGTGCCTATTTTGAGATTCTTCCATCAGAAGTATGTGCATAACTATTCAGAGATACCTTATCAGCTAAATGCAATATCTATACTACACACTGCTATAAGATGCATATGCCTAACTACTAATACTGTCTTTTTTCGAAATATGAAGAACTTCATTACCAAAATAAAAAGAACATGTTTACAGTTTTAAAATAATAACAATCCAAACATAGGAAATCAAACCAAGAAATGTTGTTTTGTCTAGTGCAGTCAATGTTACACAATCCTAACTATTTCAGTAAGCTAATTTCTAACTAAATATGCATTTAAGATCACAACATACCAAGAGGTTAAATATATAAGACAGCTGCTGGCCAGCTTCTGTGGCATACAATTCGTACAATCCTACAGTAATTGATCTATTCCGAACCCTGCCTGTCCTCACACTGCAGTAATGGCATCCACTTATTGTTATGATATTTCTGATGAGACCTTCCCTACAAACTCTTATTAAGTCAGATAGCTCACCTACCTGTCTTACAGTGTCTTGGCAGGCAGGTATTATAATGTACTTCCACCTTGCACCTATCAGCTATGACTTTCATGCCCACTATCAAAGTCAAAGCCTGCAATGCCCTTTGATGTTTAACGACATCTGCTGTCAGGTCATAATTGTGCAAATAGAGACCCTTCATTAAGTATATTTGTCTAACAAACATCTCCTTCAGCATGCAGTACTTTTTAAAAACTTATCAGTATGGAACACACCCAAAATATATGTTCCCACTTCCCTACCTCCCCCTGCAAACAACACTTAACAGCTATCACTAACTCAGAGAAATATTTTGTGCAGTCTCTTTGGCGTGTACAAATACCTATGCAAGCATTTACATGTAAAAATACTACATTTCCTAGATTTTTTTTTTAGTGTATCAGTATTGGTAGCATTGATTTTGTTCATGTTCACTTCTGCAGAATTCTTTCGGTTCTAAAGCAAGACCAAGAAAATTATTTTTAACCAATAATTAAGGTGGAGGGGTGTAATAGTTAAGGTATTTGCCGCACAGACAAGAGGTACAGGGTTTGATTCTCACCAAGGGGAAATTGCCTAGGCTTAAAATGATCCAGAAGGCCAGTTAGCCTAGTATTTACCTATGAACAATGTCTTTATTATGAAACAAAGTTACTTTGGAAATAAGATTGCCCACTTTGAAGTTTTTTGTTTGAAAATCAGATTGGACAACTCAGTGGCTATAAAGAGGTACCATTGCAACATTATAGAGTCTATTTCCTCAATGGCATAAGGTCCCAAACACAGATAATTCAATCTGTGAATCTTAGAACTAATTATTACACAGATTAATATTGACACAGAAATGTTTCTTTGTCCAGTTAATGAAAAAAATGTACAAATTCAGAAAATCTGTACATAATCTATATTTCGTTACTTAAAAGACAAACACTTGCACCTGGATATCAGCAGTCTCCTGTATCATCTTATCATGAAGCACACAAGCAGAATTGTCTGTATAATCTATGAAGCCATTCAGTAAATGCATACTTTTGTTATAATTCATGGGCAAACAACTCACTGACCAAGATTTTGAAGGCCTTTTGTCTCTTACTGGCATATTGTTGCCTGGATTTGCTCACATATCAGTCTGTACAACTTTCAACCATCATATTATTTTCAATACCTTATTTATACCTTTGAATCTTTCTTCTTCCCTTAACAGTCTTGCTAAATAATGGTGAGTAATACTCATTTTCAGTGGTTTTATCTTCTTAAACAGTGGCTTCCACTACTCTTTTTGATAAGTGCTGTGGGTTCCTTTGCATCCACCTGAGCTGCCACCAACTTAGACAGGTGAGACCTTGGTTTAATTTTTCATCCAAAGGGCAGCACACTCAGGAGTGCAGCACCCCTTATACTGCACTGCAGTATCCATACTGGAAAATTACTCCAACTACCTGGTGAGGAAATAGAACCAACAGCCTGCTACACCAAAGCCAAATGTGCTACCTGCTGATTATTTGATATTTAAATTGCTATCAGTCATAAACAATACATTATGCAGACTCTGTAAGTTTGAACTTCTTAGTTGTCATCTGTTCACATAATTTCTACTACAATCTGCTGTATGAAAACAAAAGGGACAAGAACCACTTTGAAGATGCAAGGTGGTCAGCTTGGCAGAGATACAAGGCATTATTTTTCACAGAAAGGATAGCAATTGAGCTAGACTGTCTGTAATAGATTTTCAGAGAAAGGATAGTAATTGAGCCAAATTGGCTGAAATAGCCTTGCTAAGGAGGTAGTTGTGCCAAATAGCTGTCAGATAATTAAATAATGTGGAGGACGGAAATAATGCAATTACTTTGAGAGTGTGAAAATAAATATTTAGCTAGGCAGAATTTGCAGTAAATGCAACAGGCAATGGACTTGTCAGGCTGCATATGCAAAATTAACCTTATCATAGAACTTGCTGGTACATGTGGACAGAGTGCCACCTAGTTTATATATTAATCTACATAATGAATAAATATTAAGTCCTCTTCATGCTTTATGCCATTTCTTGTTACACATGATTAAAATTGTTATATGTCTGTCACATTAATTTGTATTTATTTATTTATTTATTGGTTTTGCTGACTGGGTAAATCCAGCTGGGTAGAAAACCCTGTTTCAGCATACATGCCTAGTGTAATGAACTGTCTGAGCATACAATGAGAAAAAAAACAAACATTGTCTGAGCACACAATAGTGAGAGAAACAAATGGTAAGGTACACACGAATAGTCAGCATGTAAACATATTATAATTGTAATACAAGAGATACGGTGATATGAAAAATCATTCAAGGGTAGATCAGAATGAGTGTAGACCAACAAAGTTTCCACCCATAGTATTTTATAACAATAAGATAAGATAGTGGTAAAGTGAACTTTCAGTTCAGCAGTCTGCCAAAGAGTTAGTTCCTCAAGGACATTTTGCACATATGCAATGGCTTTTGTAAAACATTTCCTCTCCTCATTTCAGTGTCACAGCATCATATTTTCCTACTAATTCTGCCCTTTGTTTTTATATAAATCATCTTCTGAAAGAAGTTTCAGTCCTGGACTCTGTTACATTAGATCACAGTTGCTTGATTTGGAAAGAGACAATATGCATCTCTAGTTTGCCCTGTAAGTATGTTCAACACTCAACCTCCCTTCCTTTCCTATCTTCCCCCTCACCTCTTCTCTGTCTGTCTCATGCCTTTTTAAATGATGCATTGGTTTCTCCCTCTTCAATATCCATTCCAACAGTCAATTCCATGAAGTCACATCCCTCTCCATTAAGAAATGTTTTCAGAGATCCAAGTGTAGCTGATTCTATATTCAACAGCCTGTGCCTCTTCCTCCTCTGTCCTCCTCTGTCTTCCTTGTTTTGGTCAACCTGTTTCCACCTCCTAGGCAAGATGTTAATAATAACCACCATATGCCCTCTCTCTTCTAGTCTCAAATGAAAGAGATTTACCTCCTGCAGTATGTTACATAATGTTTCTTAATTCATCTCATGAAGCCCTCTGGTTGCATTCCCCTGGACTCCTTTAGAAGTCTGATGGCTTTTTTTCCAATCACCTTCAAACTACACCCAATAATTAAGGTGGGATTTGACTAGAACCCTGAAAAGGGAAAGCAGTACCTCTTTGTTCTGAAATGTAGTAACCTGAAGTTAAATTGTTGCATTTTGTTGGGTGCTACAACTACCCTCTTAACACTTCTAAATCTTACTCCTGTGCTGTTGTTATAGTTCTACTCTGTAATACTTTATACTAAGGTTTCTCTGATCAAGGTCAAGTACTTTGTATTTGTCTGCAATGAAATTTAGCTGCCACATTTCAGCCCATTTGGTCAGCCTTTCTGGATCCTTTGTCACAGTTTCACTAAGTTTCACTGCTGACCTTAGCTTTACAGTGTCAGTGGAGAGATTGATCCTGTTCTTTTTTCCCTTAGATATATCTGAAATGAACACCCAGAAGAGTTCTGGAACCATGAGAGACCCCTGTGGAACTCATGTCCTCACTTTCCTTTCCTTGACATTATCCCATTCATCACAAATCTCTGTGTCCTATAATTTAACCAGACAGACATCCACTTCCTTTGTCTTAAGCCTAATCCCACCTGAATCCTACTAAGCAGGGCCAAGTCAAAGATCATACTGTACTTTAGGTAGGCCACATCTACAGGTGCTCCTTTGCCAGCTTCTGCTGTAAGTCAGAAATAAGACTGGCTTAGGTTTGTCTGGCAGTTCCTTCTTGTCAAAAATTATGTTGTTTGGCCTGGATGCTACAAACTAAGGAAAGCCCCCCAAGATTCTGGGGTGTGTCCATGATAATCTCCTTGCTGTATATACACATGCCTGGTAATTGCTCTTCCCTCTATACCCTACATCCCTCCAAGAATGGAATCATCTGCTTGCTTTTCTTTGTAAAGGCTAAAGTGAAGTATTCATGTAGTACTTCTGCCTTTTTCAAATTTTTCAGTAGGTTTTCATTTTCGCTCAGCCTGGGCCTGAAACACACATTGTTGCTATATACATAAATAAACTTTAGTTTCCCTTATTGATATCTTCTGACAGTTTCCTTTGACTTCATCCCTCCTGTGTAGCTGTACTTCATGCCTCTTTGTACTCTGCCTTACCTCTACACCTCTTCCTTTTCGCATCTTGTATGCCCTGTTATCTTCATTAATTGCTAGTTTCATCTTCATGTATAGCCACATCTATTTGTTTTATTTTATTTATTATTTTGCTTTTGTTTGTCAGGAAAGTCCAAATGGGTTAAAACCATTTTCAGTGGAGGACTGAAGGAGAAAAAGCTCTAGGCATATTACTACATCATTTTTAAATATGCCTCAAACTCTTAGTGCAAGAATTCCAAACAAAACCAAAAAAAAAAAAAAAAAAAAAAAAAAAAAAAAAAAACAGCCAAAAAACTCTTCAAAGCAACTTAAAACTTTAATTAATTCAGATAAAAACACAAGCTAAGCACTTTCATTCTTCACATAGAACTTCATCAGACCTGACCACAAAAAACTCACATTTAAATACTAAATGATTGGTCTCATGATTGCACAAAATACTAATAAGTTAACCTTTTCCTTTTCAGCACAACTTTGTAATTCTCCCTATCATTCATTCCTGGAGAATTACATGCATCTTACTTAACCTGCCAACAATATTCTTTCAAATCCAAGTCCTCATCAGCATGCATTTTCATATAATAATTCAAAACTTGTTCCACAACAAAAAAATTAAAATTAACATTTTTAACATTTTCAGAATGAAAACAGTTGGCATGCTTGGCTAAGGCATTCCTCAACTCCATTTTGTCTACTGCCTTCAAATGCTCATAAATTCTCATATTATATTCTCTAACAGTTCTACCTGTATAAAAAGCAGGACAGAGCCCACATAAAACAATATAAACTACAAACTTAGACTTACAGTTATAACTTATATTTACTGCACAATCTAATTTCATAATTCATTCCTGTTAATCTAATTTTATTACCCACCCAAATATATTTACAAAAGTTTCAATTCATAAACCAAAGTAATGTGGGTAAAGGGCTCAGATCAGGAGCAGATTTTAAATATTGCTCTTATAAACTTATAAAGTTGGTATAATAGTAGGTTTTCCATTAGCACTCTTTTTTTCAAGGATCACATCCATCCAGCCATATATCCATTCATCCATCCTCAACCCCATTTCCTCATTTTTGCACATGGGGTAGGGGTGTCACTTCAGCAGTGACAATCATCTAGAGCCAACATTCTCACCACCAGCTGGCTAGCCCAGAGAAATGTCTGTCATTATTTAATAAATTCAATCTTCAATAATTTACCAGAAAACCAAAAGTATAGGGCAAATAGCTGGACATACTGAAAAATTCTGGGCAGTTGAAAGGTATGTTTTAAGCAAAGAACATAGCAAATAAAGAATGAAACAGTCATTTACATTTTAGAAAAAAAACAGGTGTACAATGAGATAAATGTCATTTTACAAGCTTACTATTCTAAGTTAAAATCTTTTGCAGATATGGCAAGATACAGAATAAAAATTACTATCTCTCAGATGGTATGTGTACATTGTAGACATATAAAGGGTACAGCAGAGTAGAAAGTGACATACATAGTGGTTAAAGTAAGCAAAGGGATAAAACAGACTAAAGGGGAATACCAAGCAATATGCTGTAGAAGAAAGAGGTGTATGTAGAGAAATATGGGTAGGGGGTTAATGGTAATACAAGCACAAAGTACAGAAATCTTGGTGAAATATGACACAGTGGGGGATAAATATATAATGTAGAGGAGGGGATAACAAGGGAAAAGTGACCGAGAAAGGTGAACAGAATTTGAGATAGTCAAGTAGGAAAGAGTAACATCATAGGAAAAAAGAGAGGGTTTATGCCAAGGTTTTAAAAATGATAGAACAGATGTAGAGTGATGAGGTAGAAAGAATGTTTACAAAAATGCCTCAGGAATGAGGAGTTGAGGGTATAAAGGAGTAAAGGACTTCAAGATTGATCAATGTATTGTATGTGTATACAAGATGGGAGACATTAAAGCTAAGGAGCAAAATGATGTTTGTGGAATGGTGGACATCATTATTGTGATTTAGGTAGAGTAGAAGATACAGTTGCATTTTTATTAACATTTTCCTATTGAACTTGTTCTCAAATGCAGTTAAGGTCAGCAAGTAATTACTGGAAATCAAATCAATGATCAAAACTTAAAGCAGGAAAATAACCTGCACTTCAATGACACAGACTGAAACATATGTTTTAGCAGGGGTAAACCATCCTGAACCTTCACATCATCCCTTTGAGCTTTTATATACCAAATATACAGTTGTACAGCAGTGGGGAAGGAAGACAGTCCCTATAACAGTGCATAGCAGTCTCATGCAAACACTCATTTTGATCCAGTATGATCAAACTACATTACTTTTGACAGACAACTCCACAAGGAAACAAAAGCCAGACCTTCAAACCCTTTTATCAAGTACTGTAGTCTTGACCCATTGCCATTGCTTGTTTACTTTCACAGTTTGTCTGCAGTTGTTTGCAGTCCCCTCACTCTTGTAGGACCCTCTCCCCACTTCATTATTGTCCATTCCCTTTATATTTCACTCCATCATCTTTGTCTCTGATTTGAATTACACTGAGGAATGATTACTGATGGATAGCAGCACATGTTGCCAGAATGCCACTGACCACCTCAAGATATTACTTCATTTCAGGCACTTAAATGTTTTCTTCATGTTTACTTCAGCCATCTTTTCTTCTAGAATATGCACATTTGGCTTCTTTTCCCTTAGATATATTTTAGTTCAGAAACTCCATATTTTCTCTTTCCATTCTTTTTACAGCAATTTCCATGCTGCCAATAGTTGTTGGTGCTCCAGAAATGGATAAAGCAGTCTAAATATAGTCTCATCAATGACATGTATGCAGGAAGAATAACTTCCTGGTCTTTATTGAAAATGTCTCCCCAAGTATCCCACTGTACTCCTAGCTTTCCTTAATTTGTTTTCATACTGACAGTGGATGCCATTATAAGTGGATATTTGATTGTCTTACTGAAGCAATAAACACTAATGAAAGTATATCCCTAGACAAACAGCTTTTTGTAGATTTGTTAATGATGGCATACAGAGTATAGGACTGGTGCAATTTTTTTGAGTAAAAGTATATTCTTTATTTATGTATTCATTTATTTATTGACATTTGCTTACCCGGAAAATCCTACTGAGTAGAAAACCATTTTTCGGAGGAGGCCCAGGGAGAAAAGTGCCAAAGTATTAAAAACATTTTAAAAAACAATAATTGCACAATCTCCAAAAATAATACAAAAACATCTACAGTTTAAATTATTTTGCCAAGTTAGCCATGATGCAGAAATATTGGTTAAGGATAGATGCAACTTATATGACGATGATCTAATTTTTAGAGAAATTTTAGCCAATTTCGAGTAATTAAAAGTAAGTTTGTATAATACAAACAAAAATAATGATGGGAAGTGAGGAAAATAGGGTTATAACATATTTATACAGAGAGTCAGGAAAGAGAGAGAAATTGATTGAAGTAAGGAAGTGAACAAAGAAGAAGGAGTGAGGAGGTGTAAGATATGAATAGGTACTTGTTCATATTTAGGGATATAGTTTATCCTGGCCCTCTTTTGGCTAGGAAGTCTTTCAGAATGGTTTTGAAATATAGGATTGAGGGTATTGACATAATGGATACAAGTAAAGTGTTTCAGGGCTTAGTAACATGTGATTCCTTTAACCTCTTGTATTAGAGGCGGCATGGGATATATGTAAATTACCCTTTAAGGACCTCAGGTGTTTAAGCTAAATTCTGAATGTCCATGACTTTTTTTAAGTCTATTTATGGAGAAATTCAGCCCTGACTAATACAAGAGGTTTAAGGAATCACATATTGGAAAGTCTAGCTTTGCTAAATTTTTCGCTTTGTTTTTTAACTGATTGTTTTTTCTGTGTGACCTTTTTACTCACTGTTTTAGGTTGTTAGTTAGGATATTTTTGAGTCACCCTAAGGTTTATGGATATCAGTTGGGTACAACAACCTTGTGTTTCCAAATTTATGTATTTATTTATTTTACATTTGTTAAGCGGAAGAGTCCAACTGGATATATATGTCCATTTTCAGTGGAGGCCCGGGGAGAAAAGCTCTGGAGCGGTAACATCATTAACAAGAGAAAGACATGCTAACCAAAAGGTTCAATAAACAATATATAGAGCACACAATCTTTATACTTTTTATAGAAGTATAGTAAATATAAGATAGTGAGTTAACCAAAGAATGTATTTGCCAACATTCACAGGCTACATTAATGTATACATGTTATAGAGGTGTTTAACAGCAAGTATAGCAAGAAGATAGAGTAGATAACTTCCATAACTCATTTCTACACATGAGAAACATACTATGTCATTTAGGTTTCTTTACAGTGTTCAGTAATACTATTACCCCATGCATACATTACAAAAGCAGTAGATAATCTATTACTCTAGTTGTTAGAAACAAAGACATATGAGATATGAGTTACTATCCAGGGGTAGTACAGGTACATAATCTGTGATTCAGGAAGTGTGTTTTGAGTAGTTTTTTGAATTGGGTGGTGGAGTTGTTATTTATTATGTGTACTGGAAGGGAGTTCCAGATTTTATAGATGAAGTGGCTATAAATGGATCTACCTGAATTATTTTTAAAGTTTGTTACCTTAAAGAGGTGTTGGGTACTTGATCTCAGAGATCTGGTAGTGGTGTAAGGTTGGAGTAGTTGCTGCAGGGCTGTTGTGTTGCCTGGATGATGTAGTACTTTGTGAGCAAGTGCTAGTTGGTTGACTTGAAGGGTCAGGGGGAGATCTAGCCAGTTGAGTTTTTTTAAGCTTTCACAATGGTGGATTCTAGAAGGTGATCCTGTGGCAAATCTGGCTATTTTATTGTAGCAGCTATCTAGTTTGTTGAGCTCAGTTTTTCGGAGATTGGTAAGCATGGGGGAGGCGTAAAGTAGGGTCGATAGGAGGTGTGTCCTGGCTGTGGTAACCTTAGAGTGACTGGTGAGAAACTGTTTGTTTCGATAGAGTAGGCCCATTTTATTTTTCTGTGGACTCGTTTTATGGTCTGGGAGATATGAATGTCAAATTTAAGGCCATTGTCAATTTCGAGGCCTAGCAGTTTGGTGTGACTGCTGGGTGTGATGGTGGCGTTATGAGAGGAGATTGAAAAGTTAGATGAGGAGGGCGGAGATCTATGAGGGCTGAAGAGGAGTAATTTAGTTTTGGCTGGGTTTAGAATGAGGTTTTGGTTAGTGATCCATGTTTCTGCCAGGGAAAAGCATTCTTGTGTTAGGGAGAGGAGGTGGTCAAGGGAGTTGGCTGCACAGATAATGGTGGTATCATCTGCATATTGGACTATTGAGGCTTTGGGTTTGGTGGATGGTAGTTGATTATAGTAAATAGGGTGAAGAGTAGAGGACTCAGGAAGGAGCCTTGGGGTACCCCTAGGGAGACAGGAAGTAATGGAGAGAGCTGATTTTGCCATTCCACTTACACTGTGCTGATGACATAATAATAAGGCAGAAACATGGAAGGTCTAGCTTTGATAGAGTTTTCTTTTTGTTTTTTAAGCATTAGTGACATGGTATAAGTATAGACCAGGCCCGGTAGATTTGATAGGTTTGTGGGCAGACAGGAGTTTTTGGTCACTGGATCATAATGACTGACTGGGAGCATAGTTGTATAGAATGATATTTTGTGTTATACATGCAGATGGATAATTGTATATGTGGTAAAACGCTATGTGTATGTTAGTTGATGGGGTAGTTCTAACCAATTTATGTTTTTCAGTGCTATTCAAAAGATGGTTCTGAAAGGGTATTTGCTGCAAATTTAGCCACTTTATTATAGCATTGTTCATATTTTGCTTTTTGTTATGCCTGGAGGTAAGGATGAGAGTGCCATGAAGATGTAAGGTAAGGGGGAAGTTGTAATGAATGTAATTTTAATTGTGTTGGTTCAAATGTTTTTGGCCCTGTAAAGCAGGTCGAATTTATGTTTATCATCCATTATCTTCATTAATAACTTGCTATGGTAAATTTCACAAACTAAGTGATTTCTGTAGTTAAGCATCACAATTCATTTTTTCAAAAGCATGTGCTAGAATATTTTACACCATCTTAGAGACATAGTCATATCCTCATAGGTGTCACCAGTAGGCCTATATAGTTTTCAGGATGATCATTTTTTATGACATTCAGTTCAAATAATTTTTATGTGACATATTTTTGCCTTATGGACTCATTAGATATCAAAATCATATACTTAGTACATTGTTGTGACATTAGAACTAAAGAATAATTATTTTTCAGAATAAATTATACTGTCTGTATTCAAATGTATAGTAAATAAGCTCTTATAAATGGGCCTCCCAGTAAGATATTGTCCTGTTCGATTCTCAGCTAAAGCGTCTTCTGTGTGGAGACATGCTTGAATGGGCGTACCTTCGTTGAAGGTTGTGCATCAGGGCTGGCAACTCAGCATGTAAAAATCTGCTGCCAATCATTAGCGGACCGGAGTTCCACTGTGGCGACCCCTAACCGGGAAAAACCGAAAGACACAACAACAACAATGGCAAAATGATATCCACTCATTTTAAATCCTATTGCATTCCCTTACTTTGTACCATCTCTTGAAATCTGTTACATAAGGTTGGATATTCAGGTGCCTTAGGTTGCAAATGTTATAAGACAATCTGTAAGTGATACAGTTATGTTGTAATTTGAAGATATGGGCAAGCTAACATCAAAACAGCTACTAGAAACTTAAAAAAATGCAAACTTTTCAAAAAGCTCCATTTAAAATAAAAGTGTAGCACTGAACTGAGACACAAGTATAAAAGCTATAAAACCCATAAATATGCAGTGGAGCAATGTCTTTCATAGGTTTATAGATTAATAAGTATAAGGTAATCAGTCTGCAGACCATTGCAAGCCTAACCAATAAAGTATACTCAAAAGTTCCCTCCATGCTCAAGGAGGGAAACATAAGACAAGCCAGGGAGCCTCTGAGGCTGTCAGTCTAATTACCTGAGCATACATTGAAGGTGGCAAGTGTGTCACTCTTCTTGTGGAACTAGTGGACGTTTGTATCTAGCCAGTTATACATGCCAGTCATACAAGAGGTCCCAAATTATACAAACACTAGGAAGACAGATAGAGACTAGTGCATCACCCTTGTGTCTGTTACATAATTTTGACCCAAAACAAAAATTGTAGGTGATTATTTGGATCTACAGCCTCATTTAAAGGTGTATTCACTAAACTCACCTCAGCAGCTATTAATGGACATGTAATTTATAAAATAAACGGCAAACATATTTACAAGTATTAAACAAAACATGAACAGAAGTAAAGCTCTCAAGTTACAGCCTTAATTTTTGTCTGCCTGTATTCAGCATCTGACTGACAGTAAAAGAATATCACCTCTCCATCTAGCAGGTGTTTCTGCCTGAAGCTTCAAATCAGTAATTCCTTGCTTCAAACTGTTCTTTCCATATTACCCATTTGGATAATCAATTGTATCCCGTTGAGTCTCTAAACCATATTATGATAGCACAGCTAACAAAGCTTATACACATTTAATCTCAAACAAATGTCCCATATACAACTGCAGCAATATAACAATACAGGTACCAGGAACCTCAAATGCTGAGGCTTACTTGATTTGAGCCTTGCCAAACTAATTTCCAATAATAACAATGCACATTGAGGTTTGCTTGATTTAATCTTCCTTAAAGTGATTCCTACTGATTACCATGTATGTTGAGATCTGCTTTATTTGAGCCTCAGTAAAGTGAATCTTTATATGGTTTACTATGCTAGAGCCCTAAATATAAAATTGTGCAATAATATGTCTTGCAATTCTGCCATCTCTTTTTACATCATCCACTATATACTTCATCAACTGTTGGTCAAGTTTCAGATTTCTACTAGCTGTAATATCTTAGGTGCATTGTTTATAGATTCATATGTTCATACTCATATCTTGCTCTGATGGATGATTATTAGCGCAGTTTCAAGATCATATTTCATCAGTACCCTGCAACATAAAGTAACTAATATCCAAGTTCATCCTCATTCAGTCATGCTTTGATGGGCCAAACAAGGATTGAATTTATTTATGGTTTTACATCCATTGTCCAGGTTGCATTTGAAGAGAATCAGGGAGCTGCTTTTCTTTATACTAAAGGGAATTTTATCCCATAAAAGAGTGATTCTTTAAGAAAAAGATATGTATCTCACCAACAGGTCCTGTTTATGATGAGGTGGATGTTTAGTTCCCCTGGGTGGGTATTTGAAGTGTTGTTTATTTTGTTGTTGTGTAGAAGATCATATGAGCCTAGATTCTTTCAGGTTTTGTAGGCAAGGCAAAGGTCACTCACAAAACAGTGTAAGAAAAATAGAAAAATAATGCTTTAACACAGTGTATGTAGCACATGGAAGACACCCTTCATTTTCCATGTGAAGAAACACTGCAGTCTTTTAAGTTGAGTCATATGTTTAGACAATTATACACTAAAGGGGGCATTTAATTTTAATATGGGCCTTGTAAGGGAAGAGTAGAGAGAAATAATAATGAAGGTAAGACTGAATTTCTGTGAAAAGATGAGATAATTTCATTCATTTTAAATGTTATGATTATACCACTTACTGAAATTCAAGTTGTGGCTGCTCATTTGCTTTTGAAAGACATCGTAAAATCATTTTTAAGGAATTTCTAAGAACAATTTTCTGAAAAGTTTGAAAGAATCTTTTGGACCATTTTGGAAACACCACTATTTGCAGACAGGGACTAAAAGTAGCCCCAAAACAACCAATGATAAAGATGCAACCATCATGAAAATGGTCAAAAATTAGATGCAATTTCACTAAAATGCAGTTTTCATCAAACTAGTATCTCTGAAACACTGTTCCACAAAATATCCAACCTATAAAATACAGCTATTGAAATGTGATGCACTCTAATGATCATAGTATAAATGAATGCAACACAACTTACAGAACACATTTCACCGAGTAATGGGAACTGGTACACTGACTAAAGAAAATAAAGCTTGCTTTCTGCAGACAGCAAGTGCCCCTAAACTCCCTTATGGTGGTGGTGAAGTGATGGGGGGGGGGCTTTTGTTGGCCATATATCACATTTGATACCCTCCTCTTAGATGCCTCTTTCTTTTTTTTTTCAGAACTAATGTAATATTTCCAACTGTTTCTAGAAAGTGATAGCAGCTTCTTACATATTCTACTGCTCATGTTTTTCAAAGAAACTGCATTTCTCAATGGTAAATTCATAAAAGCAAGAAAATATCATGCAGAATGACTGCCAAACTTCTTACTCTGAGATACACTAACTTCATTTAATGTCACTGAGTTTACCACACTGCAGCAAAATGCTCTGCTGCTTTGGAATATATATACTAAAGCCATTGTTGCATGCCTTATTCTCTGGTTTCTCATCCAGTGAACCAGGGTTGTTGTGAAACAAACAGGATGTAAGACACTTTCATATCCTGTCACACAGCAACAGACATTATGCCACTGTCTTTCTTATGCAGAGATTGCATTCAAATATGGTTTTCTGTACTGTAGTCACTAAAACTAGCACTATGGTTTACCAGTAAAGTTTCTGCCTAACAGAGCCAGTGTCCAAGGTTCGGTCCCATCCTTTGGTGAAGATCTATTTGACACGTCACTCCTGTGTCAATTAACTTTTTTGTTCTATTAATCAAAATTTCCTCCCAAAGTATATTGAGTGAAAGTCTACAATAAGTTCTCCACATATACTGAATTTATCTTTCCTGTTGTAGCCCAGATTTTGGCCAAAAAGGGTCAGCAAAGGACAAATCAATTTTTCAGTTAACTGAATAAATTAAATTAAATATAAATTAGTTAATCATTTGAAGTGTTGTAACCCACTTTAGCGAGTCTCAAAATATGGAGACAGGAAAAAATTATTTTCATATACCACATCAAAGAGGGTCATTTCTCAGAATATTACCTTTTCTTCAAGGTACTGGGATCTCATAAGTACTGGAGGTTTTGTATGCTTAGCCTCCACACTGGGGGGGGGGGTGCACCTTATAGGAAAATAGTGACAGCAGTAGTTCCAGCTGTGAACTGAGTGACAGGATGTTCAAAAGTGCTATGAAACCTCAAACAATGCTGACAGACCTGCATTTTCTAAGGCTATATTAATTAAAGTGCAGCCTGGGGAGTTAGTGACAGGTGAGTCACACTGAACAAATACATAATCTGTGGTTTTAGACCCTGCTCATTCTCTGATGTGCTAGGATATTCCTATGACCTTTTCATGCATACACTCTGTAATCGATAGGCATCAGATAAGATGGGGTTGGCTTTGACCCATAGCCATTTTTACCATCAGTAGATAACACCATATTAGTCCAACACTCTGCTGAGTTCTGCAATGCTCTAATTATAGTGAATGCTAAGTCAGAGAAAATTAAATGTACAACTTTAATAAATGAACTGTACTAGCAAAGTTTATTATACAATGTACTGTAAAATGCTACTGTAAAATGGCTGCTACACTTTCCTATTTTCTTGTTATTGTTTTTTTACCTTGGAGTTATAGCCTCAGTACTGAAGTGAAAATGGGACTTCCAATGGGATGTTCTTAGTTAAGACACATAAATTATAAAACATAGCGGAATATATTTGATAGGGTCCGCAGTCAATTTGACTGGTAGGTCAACAGCACATAATAAAAATTATGACTAGAGAGGCCTGTGACGACCTGGCCCAGCAATCAAGGAGCCTCATTCCTCCCCACTAACACCAGGGAGGTCATCTCCTAGAAGAGAAGAAAGGATAACTAATACACACAGTAAAGTACAATTTCCCTTAAGTGCACACAGAGATCACAGTCAGTCTGGGGCTGGTTGTTCCCTTGCTCACCAGGTCCCCAATAAGACTCCACACTGGTACAGCTATAGGGTCCAAGTCTCAGCCTGGCTGGGCAAGCTAAAACCTCCACTACCCTCTGTCCAACCAGTGCTTCATGTCCCTGCCCATGTAGCAGACACAACTCACACACACTTTAAGATATGTATTTATACAACTTCACAAACACTCCTGGGAAAGGCTGACACAAATTCTCCATCTGTGCCCCTTTACCCAGACCATATGGTAGTATTCCCTGCCATCACCCAGCTAATATTATCAGCTACTAAAAGGCCCTTAAAAGGGTGTCCAGTTATTACTGTTCAATATTATTATCCAATGGTTATGTGACTATTCAGTCTAGGCTTATTGGAAGGGCTTAGACAGTAAACTCTATAAATATATAATGTACTCTAAAGCTTAATTTATCTCTACATAAACTAGCCACAGGTAGAAGGTTAAAAAATATTTAATAATACATAATTAAAACACAAGACAAAACTACTACACCACAGAGATATCTAAGAGTTCAGAGATCACACAGAAACTTAAAATAATACAGTAGGACAGGTCTGATTTCAAAGAAAAATACCTAATTACTCTTTACTAGCTTTAACTATTCCTACAAGAAATCACAGTGCTAAAACTTACATGTGAGGATAAGGCACAGTGCTGATAAGTTGGATATCAAGATTAAAATGCTCCAGGTCTCTTGTAAGAAATAATATTTAAACATTACTAACAAACATATCTCTAAGGCCCTCCCAAAGTACATAACTTTTGACACTTAGTCTGGAGTTCTCAGGCCACAAACTGCATTATTTAGCAATCTAATACCTGCTCAGAAACTTACAACAATTTGTCATTTCACATGTATACTCTAACAGAAACCAGAGCAATAAAGCACATTCCACATCTAAATTCTGGTCATAAACTTTAGCCTTAAAACAATGGGCATGAAACCTTCATCCAGACATACTGGAGCAGAATTCTAACACAAAAGGGTCACAACATGCTTCACTGGTCCAGTAGAGTGCAATGTTGTCACATATTTTGCAGTTCCACATTTCTCAGTATTCTTTTACACTCAAGAAACATGCCTGTATTTTACATTTATTTACAAATGCCAGAATTATATATCAAATGCTATTTGACTAGGCTGGCAGTCTTCACCCATCTCTCCCCAATCATCACATCTCTTCCCCTCTGGGGAACCCAAGCAAGTTTTTCAAGTGCCCCTTGAGAAACATAGCTTGAAAGTGTCAGGTCTATCTGGGTGTACCTCACCCCATTCCCTGTCTTGAGAGCCCATCTGCATTGGCATTGCTACTCCCACTGCGGTGCTGCTCTGACATATCATATGCTTGCAACCGCAGACTCCATCTTAGCAACTTGGCATTTTGCTGACTGGCTCTGTCTAACCATGTTAGAGGGTTGTGATCTGTCATCACAGTAAATTTTCTTCCATACAGATAAGGCTGAAGTTTTTGTAGTACCCACACTATGGCTAGACATTCCTTTTCTACTGCTGCATAGCATTCCTCCCTGAGTTGGAGCCTACGACTGAGATACACCACTGGGTGATCTTCTCCCTCTGAAGAAATATGGCTAAGTACAGCCCCCACCCCATAGTTTGAAGCATCCACCTGCACAACAAATTCTTTGCTATAGTCTGGACTGGCAAACGCAAGGAGTCCTCCCAAAGCTTCCTTAAGCTTCTGAAATGCCTGCTCACATGCTGGGGTCCACACTACCTTATCTGGCCTGTTCTTCCTTGTCAGGTCTGTGAGGAGAGCAGCTATGGTACTATAATTGGGAATTAACTTTCTGTAGTACCCCGCTGTCCCTAAGAATGCCCTCACCTGCTTTTTGGTAACTGGTGCAGGCCATGCGTGAATAGCTTCCACTTTGGCAGGTTCTGGCCTTATCTTACCACTCCCCACCCTATGTCCTAGGTAGGAGACCTCTGCCATACCCACCTGACATTTTCACGGCTTAATGGTCAACCCTGCCCTCTGTAGTCTGCCCAGCACCTCACTGACATGCCGAAGGTGCTTTTGCCAGGATTGGCTGTAGATAGCAATATCATCCATGAAAGCAAGGGCAAACCCTCCTGCTCCTGCTAAGATATGATCTACCAGCCTCTGGAAAGTCTCTGGGGCTTTCTTCATCCCAAAGGGCTTCTTTGTGAACTCATACAAGCCAAAAGGAGTCACAAAAGCTGACTTCTCTCTAGCACTGGGAGTCAAGGGCACCTGCCAGTAACCCTTGGTAAGATCAATGGTTGTAAGATACTTAGCCCTACCCAGCTGCTCTAGGGCCTCATCTGTCCTAGGCATGGGGTAAGCATCTGACTCTGTGTGACTATTTAATTTCCTGTAATCCACACAGAACCTGGTGCTGCCATCCTTCTTTGGTACCAACACCACTGGTGAGGCCCAGGGACTGTTGGACTCTTGAATCACCCCTAGTTCCAACATCTCCTGTACCTCCTCCCTCAGAGTCTGTTTGACTCTCTCAGGCAGCAAATAAGGGGCCTGTTTGATAGGCCTTTGGGATCCTGTACCCACCTAGTGCTGCAACAAGTGGTTGCTCCCTGGCTTCCTGGTGAACATGCAAATTCCTGCAACACTGCTCAGATTTCTCGACCCTGAGTAGGAGATAGCTGCTGGGACATTGCTACCCCTTCCACCGAGGTGTCAGCCTGAGCCTCTCTGAAGAGATCATTCACAAGATCTCTCTCAGACTCCACCTGCAATCCACTGCAAATGCTCAGCACAAGGGCCTCCCTATCATGGTAAGGTTTCATCATGTTAACATGGTACAATTTGTGCCCCTGCCATCTGCCTAGCACTTCCACCATGTAGTTAACATCACTTACCTTTCTTTTCACCTTGTAGGGTCCCTCCCAAGCTGCCTGCAACTTGTTGTGTCTGTCAGGAATGAGAATCATCACTTGTTACCCTACTGCATACTCTCTAGCTCGAGCATTCCTGTCATACCACACCTTTTTCTGTTGTTTGGATTCTGCCAGGTTCTCCTGGGCCAGGCCCATGAGTTCCCTGAGCCTTGTCCTGAGGATCAGGACATATGCCACAACAGACTCCTTGTGAGACTCACTCTCACCTTCCCACTCATATCAAATTAAATCTAGTGGTCCCCTCACCCTATGCCCATACAGCAACTCAAAGGGTGAAAAACCTGTGGATTCCTGGGGAACCTCTCTGTCAGCAAACAACAGATGGGGGCAAATATTTGTCCCACTCCCTCTTAAACTGATCTGCAAAGGCCTGTAGCATGGACTTGATTGTAGAGTTTAACCTCTCAACAAGACCATTAGTCTTGGGATGGTAGGGGGTGGTCTTCATGTGCTTCACCCCACAGGACTTCCACAGACAAGCCAGCAAGTCTGACATAAAATTGGCACCTCTGTCAGACAGTATTTCCTTTGGGAAGCCTATCCTGCTGAAAATCTCTAGCAAAGCATTTGCCACCTTCTCTGCCTCAATGGAGGACAAAGCCACTGCCTCAGGGTATCGTGTAGCATAATCTACAATCACTAGGATATACTTTTTCCCTGTGGAACTTGGGGTACTCAGAGGACCCACAATATCCATAGCTACCCTCTGAAATTGTTCCTCAATCACATGCAAAGGCACCAAAGGAGCTCTCACCTTGTATCCTGCCTTGCCTACCTTTTGGCACTGCTCACAGGTCCTGCAGTACCCTGTTACATCTCTGAAATTCCAGGCCAATAGAAGTTTTGCATAATATGCCTCTTTGTATGTTTTATGTCCATATGACCTGCAAAGGGAATATCATGGGCTATGGATAGAAGCACCAGATGGTAAGCTTAGGCACTACCAACTGCTATACTCTCTCACCTTCTAGCCCTCCCTCAGGGTCCACTCTCTGTACTGTAACCCTTTGTTCCAGTATACAGATTCCCCCTTCCCTTGAGAATCAGGTGCCTCCCTAGCTACCTGCCTCAGGCCTTGCAATGTAGGGTCTGATAGCTCAGCCTGTCTCAGCTCTCTCCTTGTAACCCTTCCCAGCTCCCCTTCCAGAGGAAGTCTGGCATCCTCTGACAGCAGTGCCTCACTGTCAGCCTGGGTACTGCTACTCACCTCTACCTTTGCAGTTACCCTGTCCAAGGGAACATCAGTGCCCACAAGCAGCTGTGGCTCACATTCAGTCTCACTGCTACAGTGTAGCTCACTCCCTGAAGTAACCACCTCAGCAGTCCTGGCTGAAAGTATGCAGTCTGTCTGGGTCTTCCCCAGGCTACCAGACCCACATGCTTGTTTCCTAGCCTTACTGCATGTAACTGCATAAGTGCATAGTACTGCCTCATCCACATTCTTCCCTTTCAGGACATCTGCAGGATGGTAGTTCCATACCCCTGTTGTCTCAAGACAACCTACTGTTGGCATTTTGTCTTTCCCACTTACTGGCTCTTTCACCTTTTGTTCTCCACCTTGCCTCCATGGACATCTGTATGCCACATGGTCCCACTGGTTGCATTCAAAACATTTCAACCTAGGTCCTGGACATACACGTGGACTAGTATCTTCCCTGCTACTGGTGGATTCCGTTGGGGTAGTCTGTGCTGCTCACCATGGGTTCCTTTAGTCCCATGAGCAGTACTGAGGGTCACTTTCCTCTGCAGGGCTGCCCTGCTTGCTAGGTAGAGGTCTCCCTTCTTCCCCAACTCCTCTGAAGTAGCACACTGTCTATCAGCTAACCAGATCCTCATGTCCTCAGGCAAAGTGCTAAGGGCTTGTTCCCTTACCAAAAGTTCTGCCAGCCCTTCAAAAGTGGTGACCTGACATCCACTCACCCAGCTATGAAAATAAGTGCTCAGTTCAGCAACATATTTACATACATTTTCATCTGCCTTGCGTCTATGCTCACAAAACTTTTCCTATGCATTTCAGGTGTTAGCTTAAAACATTCCAACAAGTGTCTTTTTACAGCATTATAATCAAAACAGTCAGTGTCATGCATTTTTGATAAAGAAGTTACAGCTTTACCATGGAGTAAGGGGGTCAGGAACTGTACCCAGAGCCCTTGGTCAACATCATACTGTTTACATACCCGATCAAACATATGAATGAAGCTATCAAAATTATCCCCCTCCTTAAAATGTGGAAGAAATTTTGTGCTTCTGGGGTCCAGTTACTCCCTTCCCCATTACCTCCATGACTCTGGTGAAGAGTCAGCATTTCCCTCTCATGCCTCCTCTGCTGTTCATTTTCCTCAGCTTGTAGACTCCTCATTTTCTCGGCTGCTTCAGGTTCCATATGCCTGGCCTCCAACTCAAATCTCTTTAGCTCCAGTTGGATTTTTAAGTCCACTGCAGAAAGGTTGTGCTGTCCATTCTCCGAGGATATTGTATCTCCACTGTCAGTCTGATAGTCCTCCAGGCTGCTTTTCTCTGATACAGCTGTAACCAAGGCTGCAATCAGGTCTGCTTTAGTCAGGTTTCCATGCACCAGTCTCCTAGCCTGGCACATCTCCAATTCCAACAAGTGTCTTTTTACAGCATTATAATCAAAACAGTCAGTGTCATGCATTTTTGATAAAGAAGTTACAGCTTTACCATGGAGTAAGGGGGTCAGGAACTGTACCCAGAGCCCTTGGTCAACGTCATACTGTTTACATACCCGATCAAACATATGAATGAAGCTATCAAAATTATCCCCCTCCTTAAAATGTGGAAGAAATTTTGTGCTTCTGGGGTCCAGTTACTCCCTTCCCCATTACCTCCATGACTCTGGTGAAGAGTCAGCATTTCCCTCTCATGCCTCCTCTGCTGTTCATTTTCCTCAGCTTGTAGACTCCTCATTTTCTCGGCTGCTTCAAGTTCCATATGCCTGGCCTCCAACTCAAGTCTCTTTAGCTCCAGTTGGATTTGTAAGTCCACTGCAGAAAGGTTGTGCTGTCCATTCTCCGAGGATATTGTATCTCCACTGTCAGTCTGACAGTCCTCCAGGCTGCTTTTCTCTGATACAGCTGTAACCAAGGCTGCAATCAGGTCTGCTTTTGTCAGGTTTCCATGCACCAGTCCCCTAGCCTGGCACATCTACGACAACTGGCTCCTTGACAGCTTTCCATACTCTTCTGCTGACATGCTGCCTGCTCACCCTGACAAACACTAAGCTAAGAAAAGAAATAAAACAATTGTGATCTGAACTCTGAGTATACACTGTGTGGCTGTTTTGGAGTACAAAACACTTTCAGAGATCACTGTACATAAGCTACAGGAATTCACTCTGCCCACACCACTACAAGCCAATTAGTGTGTGAAGTAGATCCCACCACTGCCAAACACTTGTGATGACCGTGTCCTGGCCCAGCAATCAAGGAGCCTCAATCCTCACTACTAACAGCAGGAAGGTTATCTCCTAGAAGGGAGAAAAGGATAACTAATACATACAGTAAAGTACAATTTCCCTTAAGTGCACACAGAGATCACAGTCAGTCTGGGGCTGGTTGCTCCCTTGCTCACCAGGTCCCCAATAAGACTCCCCACTGGCATAGCTATATGGTCCAGGTCTCAGCCTAGCTGGGCAAGCTAAAACCTCCATTACCCTATCTGTCAAACCAGTGCTTATTGTCCCTGCCCATGTAGCTGACACAACTCACACACACTTTGAGATAAGTATTTATACAACTTCACAGACACTCCTGGGAAAGGCTGACACAGATTCTCCAGCTGTGGCCCTTTATCCAGGCCATACGGTAGTATTCCCTGCCACCATCCAGCTAATATTATCAGCTATACTAAAAGGCCTTTAAAATGGTTTCCAATTATGACTGTGCAATATTATTATCCAATGGTAATGTGACTATTCAGTCTAGGCTTATTGGAAGGGCTTAGACAGTAAACTCTATAAATATATAATATACTCTAAAGCATAATTTATCTCTACATAAAACAGCCACAGGTAGAAGGTTTAAAAAATATTTAATAATAAATAATTAAAACACAAGACAAAACTACTACACCACAGAGATATCTAAGAGTTCAGAGATTACACAGAAACTTAAAATAATACAATAGGACAGGTCCGAGTTCAAAGAAAATTACCGAATTAATCTTTACTAGTTTTAACTATTCCTACAAGAAATCACAGTGCTAAAACTTACATGTGAGCATAAGACAGAGTGCTGATAAGTTGGATATCAAGATCAAAATGCTCCAAGTCTCTTGTGAGAAATAGTATTTAAACATTACTAACAAATATGTCTCTAAGGGCCTCCCAAATTACATCATTTTTGACACTTAGTCTGGAGTTCTCAGGCCACAAACTGCATTATTTAGCAATCTAACACCTGCTCAGAAACTTGCAACAATATAAGTCATTTCACATGTATACTCTAACAGAAACCAGAACAATAAAGCACATTCCACATCTAAATTCTGATCATAAACTTTAGCCTTAAAACAATGGGCATGAAACCTTCATCCAGATGCACTGGAGCTGAATTCTAACATGAAAGGGTCACAACATGCTTCACTGGGCCAGTAGAGTGTAATGTTGTCACATATTTTGCAGTTCCACATTTCACAGTATTCTTTTACACTCAAGAAACATGCCTGTATTTCACATTTATTTAGAAATGCCAGAATTATATATCAAATTCTATTTGACAAAGCTAGCAACCTTTGCACATCTCTCCCCAGTCGTCACAGCCCATTGATAATCCTTTATAGTACATGGATCTTTAGCTGGATGATGTTGCACCAGTTACAGGAAAAAGTGTAGGAGTACAAATTGTTTCCCAGCTTTGAAAGACTCAAAACAATTAGCACTGCCACACAGATAATGGGCAGAAGCAAAGTGTCCATCTGAGCAACTGATGGCTTTAAAACTGTTAGATACAGCTTTTTGATTAGAAGTGCAGCAGAGATAAGTTATCCAACACCTTAAAAATGTTTTAGCTTCTGGCCCTGTTCTGTTGTGGACACTACTGGCTGCTGTTATGCACTATAATTCAACTACAGCAAAACAACACTTGGAGTGCCTAATTATTGCTTTTCATGCATTATGAGTATTTTAGTTTCATAAAAACGTGTACAGTAATATATACACACTCATGACATAATATAATTGACTAGAAGAATATAAGAAGACATAATATAGTCATTAACTTATCATGCACCTTTTTGTGCAAATCAAAACCATTATCTGAGCTTACTATACACAGCTGTTTCTAGTTACTTCCTGTATCATGTGTTATCCCATTTCCAGAGCATGAACTTCAGTCTGCTCTTTTTGCCCTCTAAGTATACTACTCAAAAGGTTTAATGTTCAATTTTATTGTAGTTGTGACATCCCCACTCTGGGCCAGTAATCAAGGAACATGAATCCTCACCACTGCACTGGAGTGGATGTTCACTTGGAATAAAAATGGATACACTCAGTATTTCCATATGCAGCTCTCTGCATCAAGCCCAATCTCTCTTAAGAGCACACAGGGAACACACTCAGTCCAAGATATGGGTTTCTCTATCTGTCTCCCTCCAGGTCACCAGTGAGACTCCCCACTGGCACAGCTATAGAGTTGAGACCTCAGCTGAGTGTCCAAACCAAGTTCTCCACCACATTCTTTGAGATTTCATTTTCACACACACACACACACACACACACACACACACACACACACACACACACACACACACACACACGCACACACCTGGGAAAGGATGGCAGAGATTTACTAGCTATGCCACCTTCTGTCCAGATTATAAGGTAGTTACACCACCACCAGACACTCCAAAGCCAGCTACTCTAAGTCTCTTGCAAAGGTACTCAATTATACTGAGTGAAATTAATATTAATATAAATGGTAGTTTGACCAACAGCTAGGCTTTCAGGAGCAGTCGGAACTGTCACCAAATATATATATATATATATATATATATATATATATATATATATATATATATAAGTACTCTCAGAGATTAAAATGTTCTCTAAAAGACCAGCCGCAATGAACACTTTAAATATATTTAATAATAAATAAAAAAAGAACACAAAAATACTAAATATCAATTTACAATAAACACAAGAGTTTCAATCACAGGAAATATTAAAAATAACACAGGTGAACAGGTTCACGCAGTTACAGAAAGCAATACTTAACTAATCTCACTATACTTTCCTGACAGATCTAAAGAATTATTATTCCCTGGTTACTTACTAGAGCAAGGCAAGATGAAGTAGGTGAGAGATCCTTCTTTGTCCGGTTACAAAAACAGAGTGCCTGAGACTTTAGCCTCACCTAGTATTAAACAGTTTTAGTGATGGATTACAGAATGACATCCCATACACCTGGTCATCTGACTTCTAGTTCCCATGCTTCCCCCCTTGGCTAGAAGCTGTCAAGATTTAGCACATATGTGTCAATAATACACACACACACAGAGCCTTGCTAAGATCTGCTGCAGCTCCTGGAAGTTATAAAACAATTTCAAACCTGTACCCTTCCAGAGTAGCAATTAGTTCACCCCAATGACAATGCAGGCAGCTAGTGCAGACTTTTTGTCTCTGGCTACATTAAGAATTATAAGATACAGTCTTTATGGCCTAAGCCAGGTCATTTTATTTCAAACTATTTTCAATGTTGAAATTAACCTCTTCTCTTCCAGTATCCTCTATTAAAACATATACATTTAAACAGTTATTATAATGCATGTATATTTCTTTTTCTATCCAACAGGATACATTGTTGGTACATTTTTAACACAAGCAGCTTTACAAATACATTTTTCAATGCAAACATTTGTACAAATCAGTTTGATATATGAATGACAGATAATTCTTTACAAAATTCCAGCTAGCTGTGCTACCCATCCACTGCCCTACTTCTCCTGGCATAGCTGGCAATACCTTACATTGTCAAAGTGGTAACCACTTCAAAACTTAAGAAGGAGGTAAAAGCTGAGAAATGTATATTTACAGTGCAGAATGTTTTAAAATTTAACTTCAAATGTTTCTGAAACATGTCTTCTAGAGGTACATCCAGACACATTGTTAAATTCTTTATTGATGCATCCATAGCTGAAAGCTACAGGCCTTTCTAAGTTATGATGATAGATGACAAATTATTCCTGAAGAAGATAGATGACAGAGTGGAAAGCCCTATAACTACATTAATAGACAGCACAACAGGATTTATGGAAGTATATTCACAGAAGTGATCACATAAGTGATTAGTATGGGTGTTGTTTTCTGAAGAAGTTCATATTTTATTAAATTGGATGAAAGCACTAAAAAGAAGGTTGTGGCATCTTTTTTTCCATTCACTGACAGTGGTTTATATGGTTTCTTTGTTTTGTGCATGTTACACTAAAGTTTCATTTGGTCGGTGATGGCAGGAGAAGAATCGAATCAGGAGACCTTGCTCAACCTCAGCAGCCATCCTGTTCCCGAGTCAGGTATGAGTTTCAGTGAACTCATTACTAATACTGTTTCTGGGGCTATTCATGAGGCTTTGGCTCAGCAACTAGGAAATGGGAGTGTTTCTAGCAGTTTGAGTAGTAATCCAGGAAGCAAGCGAGATAACCTCACTGCCAAAGTGGGCGTTGTTTCAAGCATGGTGGTTTCAGTTCCATCTGCAAATGTGAACACCAACTTGTCTTCTTTTTCCATTAACAAATGTGGATTAAATGTTGCTGGCAGTTTGGATGGTGTTATCAAAAATATTTTTAAAGAAAGAACTAATCCGTTTCACAGTACACAGAGTGGGACAGGAGTTAGCAAAGTAAGTGACACTGCAATTCCGTCTAGTCCGGATGAGTTTACAAACAGTAAAAATGACATTTTTTTATTAGAAAGACTGTGTACCAAAACAGTTTCATTACAGTTGGAGGTATTTGATTTAGAGGAAAATGTTAACTTAAAATGTGTACCCTTTGGCCTGAGAGTATTTAAATTCCCTAACTGTGTTGTCCAATGGGATATGCTTTATACTCGGTTGAACTTTTTAGCAATACAGGACTTACATACATGAATATGCTTATAGAGCATTATAAGGCTGAACTGGTGTGTTTGAAAAAGCAAACAGAGACTCTAGATAACAAGATTAGGGCCTCAGAAGCCTTTGGTTCCTTGTCGTCCTTATATTTTGGTATCAATGCTAAACTGGACATAGAGCTTCAGTTATTTTGAGAAAACAAAAACAAAAACAAAAAAAAAAAAACTTGAGAGACCTTGCTGCTTATTCTTCAAAAGCAGCTTATCCAGTTAAGGTGTTTAAGGCCACCAAAGGTGCCTCAAGCCATACAGTTATCAATGGCACAGAAACAAATAATATTGATGTAGCTACTAATGACACTGGTTCAGCTGTGTGCCCTGAAAATGATAATGACAATGGAAATGGTGGAAGCATTCATACAGACAATGTTTCAGCTTCCACTTTATATGCACAGGCAGTTTCTGCTGTCAACAAATCTGGTCCTTTTTTAATGGACAAAACAGGCAACATAAAGACTCTGAGATGGTCTGGGAAGGTCCAAACAAGGAGCAAGGGAAAGGGCAAGGGGTGCAAGAAGAACTAAACTTTTCTATTAATGTTCACAATTTAACTAGTGATGTTATGACAAATGATATGATCTCTGTACTCAAAAAGGGTTTTTCCTTTATTCCAACAAGCAATGTGAATATTCCTAGATTAATAGTAAATTTTAAACTGTATTTAAGGAAACTCAGTTTGAAGTACCTTTATGAAGGTGTTGCTAGACCTGAACCTCGAGAATTTGACATCAAAAAGCAAAGCACATATAACCCATTGTTAAATTCTACACTGATGGTCTTTGGGAAGTTATGTGAGCAAGAGTTTAGGAAAGTCGGGATTTAATGATGGTAAGTTAAATCTCCTTCCTTCTGAAAAATCAGCATTGGATGATTTGGCAAAAAACAAAAGTTGGCATATAACGAAAGCCGATAAGGGTGGTACCATTGTAGTTATGAGGCCTACGGACTACAGTGTGGTAATAAATTCTCTATTAAGTGACAATATTTGTTATAAAAAAGTCACAGCAGATTATATTACACAAAGTTTTTTGACATTGGACACTTGTTTATTTGATTTGTTCAGTCAAGGTAATATAGATTATTCTGTCTATAATTTTTTATTAGTTGAACATCCTAAACTGGCGACACTATTTGGTATCCCTAAGGTAGACCTATAGTGTCAGCCAGTTTTCTAAGACAGAACCAATTTCTGTATGGCTAGACAAACTTCTGAATCCTGTTGTGCAGAAGTCTAAATTTTACTTAAGAAATTCATGGCATCTGTTAGAGTCATTGAGCCAACTGGACAAATTAGAAATGCCTGTTAAATTTGCATCACTAGATGTGGTTTCTTTTTACACATGTATAGCCCAAATGATAGGTACAGAGTATTTAAGAGATTATTTAAGTCAATATACTGACTTTGACAACAATCTTGTCAACACAGTTTGTACCCTGATAGAACTTGTATTAGAGAATAATTTCTTCACATTTGAAAATACATTTTTTCAGCAAACCTCTGGCATTGCGATGGGCAAGGGAGCACGCAGGATTTTTTGCAGGGGGGGTGCAAACCCAAGCCCCGCCCACACAACCCCACCCCTCTGATGCCCCACCCACTCGGCCCCACCCCACCCCACCCCTGCCCACGCAGCCATTCCAGTGTCCCAATACTTGGCTATTTTTCCTCATTTGTCATAGACACTGTTCAAATCTCTCAGTGTGCATACTGTTTTATGCTTTACTTCTACAATGATTATAGATATTTGGATTTCATGATTTACATCTTTTATTTCAAATTTTATAGCACAGACACTGATAGACATTTACTAAACCTAAACAAAGGAATAGTCTTACAATGAAAAGAGACTTAGCATTAAAACTTCTCTACCTTTGAAACCCACACTCACCGAAACAACATTGAAACCCGCATTCAAAGAAAATGCATCTGGCCAGTGGCAGGGTAAGTTTACCTTTGGGCTGTTTTCAAATCATAGACTCTTTGCACACATTTCTAGAACCATGCAAAAGTTAATTGATTCACCTTCCTGACTGTATTAATTATACTATATAATAATTAAATTATATCCCTTGTATAATACAGCACCACTTGTTAGTGTGTGTTTTAAATTTATAGTTCTGAACATTTTTCCTTTAAGCAATGAAACAAATCATATGAACCAATAATGACAACCTGCCCAATTCAGAACATTTCAACCATAAAGGGCCACTCTACTCAAACTTCTGTCATACAATCCACCAATATCAATCAATATGCAGAATCTTTGCAGAAGTAAAACTCATCTGAATAATTCCACATTAAAGAGATCTGAAACCAGTGAAGAGGTTGTTGCTAGAAAACAACTTTATATTTCAGTGTTTCATCTACAAATTCACTGCCTGCTGCCCTTGAAAAATAAATTGCCTCTATTATATTAAAAAAATGGTAAGCTGGTATATTGCAATAGGGAATGGGTGGCAAGCTGAAAAACAAGTTAATAGTTATTAGGCATCTCATCCAAAGGAGGACATACACCCCCTTAAAATACAAATCTACATGTTGTGGGAGTAGAACCTACAGCCCTCTGTATCAAGATGCAAGTATGCTACCTACTGTGCTGCTTTAAAAATTCTATACCACAATAGTGATATTATTTGCTAAACAAAACAGTTGCACATTTTAAGCAGGCTTAGCATGAACAGCAGTAAAACTCTCTTCCCTTGAAGCTCACAATTCCTTGAAAATGCACTTGAAAATAAATTCCACCTGCTAACTCTAGGACATTTCACTCTCTTTAACACACACCTCAACCTCTAAGTGCAATAAATCTGGACAAAGCCTAAAGTAAATAGGAGCAGATTATAAATATTGCTCTCATGAACTTAGAACATTGCTAGAATAACAGGATTTATGTTGGTATGTATTTTTCTAAAGGATATGACATCTAAAACTCAAATGTCTCATTATTTAGCAACTTCAATGCTTTTTAGGAGGAATATGGGGCAAAATCTGGACATTCTCCAAAAACCTGGACGGCTGAGGGGTATGCTTCCTCCCCCTTATACATACATACATACATACATACATACAGACACACATACACACCATACCTCTCAATCTGTTAACACAAGAAATCTGGACAAAGACTGTTATAATGTTGGGGATAAAGGCCCAAAACTAGGGACACATTAGAAAGTTGCTAGAATAAAAGGATTTATGTTAGAATTAAATTTTCTGAATAATATGAAGTCTGAAACTGAAATGCATGTCATTATTTATTAACAACTATATTCAGATCTAGTTGGTTGTCTCAGTACTCAGAGTGGCTTGCATTTTCTCCTCTCTTGAAAGGCCCACTCTGCTTAACTTGTGTATTATTTCCTCAGTCACTTCACCGTGGGTTGCAAGGCAGCTTCATCACTAGTGTGTGTACAAAATATAATGCCTTCAATGAATCTTGCAAGAAATCCTATGCAATCATCATGGCACAAAGGTTCTACTGAAGATGCTTCCAATTTTTCTTATACACGAACATGACAGAAGCCAGAAACAGCTGTTATTCCGCAGCTAGATGCAGCAGTAGCAAAACAAATAGCAAAGAACCAAAATAAATTGGAACCAATTGTATCTACCATTATTTACTGAGCAACCCATGACATTCCTCTCTGTGGAAAAGAAGGCTCTGGTGGAAATTTGTGTTATTTGTTAGATTTTCGTATCGAAGCTGGTGACACAATACTGAAACAGCACAGTGAAACAGCTGCAGGAAATGTTTGGTACACATCCCATAGGGTGCAAAATGAGCTGTTAGCAGAATACGAACACGTACTTCAAAAGGAGATTGTTTGTGCAGCAAACAGGGCAGTTGGATTTAGTGTATTGGCAGATGAAACTACAGATATCTCAGACATTGAGCAGTTGTCATTGGGCATTTGGTTTGTTGATGATGATTGTATTCAAGAAGAGTTTGTGGTTTTTGTTCCCACTGTTGTGAGAGATGTACAGTCTGTATCAAATGTCAATGTGAGTGAATGCATAAAGTGTGATCTAGACCTGGAAAAATTACTCAGACAGGCTATGACGGCTGCTCAATAATGGCAAGCATCCAGAGTGGTGGTCAGGCAAAGATTCGTGAAAAGTATCCAAAAACAGCCTTTATCCACTGCGCATCTCACAGACTAAACCTTGTAGTCAATGATCTGAATGATGTTCCTGAAATACGTAGTGCTGTTGGTGTTATCAAGAAGATTATTACTTTTGTCCACGACAGTCCAAAACGATGAGCATTGGCACCAAATATGCCTCTTCTGTGTGAGACATGATGGACTGAGAAATATAAATCCATTCATGTGTTTAGTCAGAACTTTGAGAAAATATTTGACTGGCTGATCTTCAGAAGAGCACTGCTGGTGAAACCAGACAAAATGCACATATGTTACTCAGCGCTTGCTCTTCGTGCACGTTTCTTATTTTTCTCTTCATTATTGCAAATTACTCATCAGTTCTTGGGCCTGTTGCCCAGATGTTTCAGTCTGTTCAACTTGATATAGTAGAGGCTCAACAACACATCAACAGACTCATTGAAATATTCAAGGAGCACCACAACCATGCTGAAGAGCACATTCTCAGTAAGACAAGATCACTAGCAGATAAATTTAGTATTGAGTTAGTGTTGCCAAAGATTTCCAGTCGACACACCGAGCAAACACAGTAGGCGTGGATTTTGAGAGTTATTACAGAAAAAGTATTTCTATTCCCTATCTTGACTCATTAGTTTCTTCACTGACATCTTGCTTTTCCACCATTAACACTGCTCAGTTCAATTTATTTTATCTGCATCTTAAAATGATGCAAAACTTACAACATGAAGAATTCTGAAAACGAATTGCCGTCAGTAATGAACTATATCATATTGCTACTATATCTGAATGATCGCTTCTTGTCTGATGCATTGACTTTGAAGTTATAAGACAACCTAAAGAATCCAATGTGCTACTACTACCTTTGTAGTCAGTATCTTGCAGATCTTCTATCAATGATGTTACTGAACAAAAACAAACAAAAAAAAGTGTCAGGTATGGGATTGAAAAAAAAAAACATTTTCTGATGTGTTTCAGCTTCACCAATGATTAACACATGCATCATGCTAACCTGGACAACCACAAAAAATAAATACATAAAACTAGTTGATTTTTGCTTTTGTACATGTTTATGCAAAGAAAACTTAATACTGCAGTAAGCACCATTGTACCTCTCAACTGAACAGATTTTCGCAGAATGTCAAGATTTTTGCCTCAAATTTTTTGTGTTCTTCCTAAAATCTGTACTTTTCTGGCAAATAGCTAAGGATTGAAGTCATTAAATAATGATAAACATTTGAGTTGAAGAGTCCACATCCTTCAGAAATTTCATGCTAATGCAAAACCTATTATTCTATCAACTTTCTAAGTTTGTAAGAGCAATATTTAAAATCTGTCCCTACTTGTTCCCCTATCATTTTAGGCTTTGTCCAGATTTTTTGCTCTAAGAGGTTGAGACTGAGGTATGAATTATGGATAGGAATATATGTTTTATGCACAGTCTTCACAGTTTCCCTTAAAATGTCAGTGAACCTCACATGAACTTGTTTATATTCTCCTGCTTTGACAATCTGGCTAGTGTTTTTTTAGTTTTTCCTTTCTTGTCTTATCTTTATTACATCTTTAACATTATCTCTACTAAACTTACTGTATGAACAATAATATGTTACTACCTACTATACTTTTAATTGTATGTCTAAACCATTATGCTTATGTAAATATCTTATGCAATCATATATCTGCTATATTTTATAACTGTGTAAACCGCAATGCTCACATAAATATCTTATGTATAGTATGTTAGCAATTGTTCTGGAGCTTTTCTCCCTGGGCCTCTGCTGAAAATGGACAGCTTTATACAGTCGGACCTCCCCGATAAACAAATGTAAAATAAAAAAAAACAAATCTGACCTTTATGTGGATTCAAAAAAAAGAAAAGTACATCATGTAACAGAAATCAAACAATGGCTCTCTGTGAATTTACTATACTATTCTGTAACTGAATGCACATTACTTAATGTTAACTGATAAAACAATTAAATAAAAATACAGTATGACAGGGGAATAAGATAATGCTTTATGATTTGTAAACTGCTCATAACTTGTCACAATCCTTGAAGTGTATAAAACACCTCTTTCTAACCTTTAGAGTCTGGAAAACAGCTTTTCTCGATAAACAGCAATAAAGACTCCAGCATATAATAAAAATGCATACACACCAGAACATAACAGTTAAACATACTGTGCATGTCTCTCTGCATATCTGTAAATTAGTAAGCCATGGTATTTTAAACCTGTAGTAAATGTTATGTTCTCCATGATAACATTATATATGTAGTTCTTTGCATACTCTCACCTTAGTAAACATCCTGTAGTGACAAGAACACTGTCACTTTGGGAGTTACTTTGCAATATGCTTAAATCAAAACTACTTGCAGAAGACAATGTTAATCCATCCTGAATGCGACCAACACAACACTTCATTAAAATATCTATTAATCTACTAAGAAAACAGATTTCTGCCTCAAAGTAAGAAGTAATTAAAAACAGTTAATAACAACAACAACAATTCCCCCTCTTTGGTCTGACGTCCTGTGATTTGTAATGCTAGCCACTCTCCAAAAAAATATTTGTTTGGGACTTCTTTATCAATTAAGGTAGATCACCAGCAAAAATCAGCACTCCTTGAAGATGTGACAACAATGCAAACAGCACAACATAATTCTCCTGATAAGAACTGCAACATATTCTATTTGCCATTTCCTATTTAACCAACTGCATATGGGCAGAAGCTGGAACACAGAGATGAAGCAATCAGTACCTTTATTTGGCCAAGATGGGTTTTACAATGCATCTACTGGAGCTTCACCTTCAACAGGGTCAGGCAACAACTACTAAATAAACAAAACCCTATGTTTAATAAAATAAACAGATCTAACGTCACCACATTTCATATTTTGAAAGTTTACTATTACAATTACTAACCCATCTCTAAACTTGAGTACAGCGTGGTATTCTAAGAAAATAAAATCTAAAATTTGTCACATCAGGACAAAGTCCAATAAAAAGTGTTCCAAATTTCAAACCAAATTATTTATACGTAGCACAACTGAAGTTACAGAAACTCCCAATCCCACAGTGTCTGAAAACTTTTAAACTTAGGGTGCATACATACTTTAAATAAAAATACTAATAACTACATGTAAACATTTGAAATATGCACAGATAGAAAACAGTAGCACAACTCAATCTGGTGCAGGCTTGTATTTCAGCAGACCGCAAAAAGTTCAGGTGTACATCATAACACTCCAGCTGGAACTAATTGTTAACAGTTGTTGTGGTACAGTTCTCTAACAAGGGGTGGACACAGGAGCAGAGCAGAAGTACTACATACTACTACAGAAATAATGGGTGACGTCTGACAGGCCAAAATTAATTCAGACAGCAGTTATACCTTCGGTAAGGCCACCTCCAGGCAGACAATAGTTAACATGGATGCAGATGCCACTCTGTCCCTAATGGGTGATAACAGCCCCATAAAAAAAAAGTAAAACTGACAGTATCATTCTCTCACAACATGCAACAAAAATGTGCAAAAGGCAACTAGGACACAACTATGTTCTAGTTTCAATTGTTAAAACATATACAAGGCTCCAGAGAGCACCCCTGCATTACCAGGCTATAATTCATACCACACCTTTTGTCCACATAACCTGGACCGAAACACTAAAGGTGGAGGTGTGTCCATATTCATTACGGATATCCACACCTCCAGGCAAGTTGCTCAGCATAATGCATCCGAGATTATCCAAGTGCAGCTAACTTGTAGCTTGCTACAGATCCCCCACCATGCCCCAGCATTCCCACTCCTCATTTCTTGATACACTGGAAAATATTAGGGTACAACATAACACCCTAATAATGGGCGATTTCAACTACCCCACCATTAACTGGGAAAACTGCTCATGTACCAACTTATTTTGCTCAACGTTTTCTGGAATTCATAAATTCCAACGCCTTGGATCAACTTATCCACACCCCCACTAGGGACAGCAATATCCTAGACCTGGTCATTACCAACATGGGCAACCGATGTTCCACACCAGAGGTCAGTTCATCATTGGTCAGATCCGACCACAAGCTAATCATCCTAGACATCCACATCCCACCCCCACCCCCCATTAGGTAAACCACCATAAAAAATTTCTCCAAAGCCAACTTCTCTCTTCTTATGACAGAAGTGGCAAACCTCACGGCACCCATGCAGACAGACAATAGAGGTACGACTGCTGAATCCTACACAAATGCACTTTATAAGCACTTACACAAGTGTATGGATTGTGCAATCCCTAACAGAACCAAGATGCTATCCTCCAAAAAAGGAAGCCAATATGGTGGTGCCCTGCCATAAACAAACTCTACAACAGAAGAAAGAAACTGTTGCAAAAAAGAGTAAACTCCCTGGTCAGCCTCAGGAAAAAGCTGAGATCCCTCATCAAATCCTCCAAAGCTCATTACGAAAACAAAACTGATTCTAAAGACAGCCACAAAGCATTCTATAGCTATGTCAAGAATCTCAATGGCAACACTCAGATCTGCTCTGAGTTACAGCATAATGGCACTAAATGTACAGAACCAACTGATATTGACAATATCCTGGAAGATAGGTTCAGTGCTAACTTTACCCCCTCTCACCCCCTAAAGGGCCCATCTCTATACCGGAAGAATGCAAAGTTCCTGTAATCATGGCTGCACAGGTAAAAACCACACTCTCCAAAGCCAAGAACACAGCATCCATGGGACCTGACAACATCCCAGGCTGCATTCTACATGAACTACAGAACGAACTGGCACCCCACCTAAGTACCATGTTCAGTCATAGCCTTACCTCAGGTTTTGTGCCCACTGAATGGCACACAGTGATGGTCATCTCACTCCACAAAGGGGGAGCCACCATGGACCCCAGGAACTACCACCCCATTAGCCTGATGAGCCTGGTCTGCAAGGCTATGGAATGTATCATCACGGAACTTATAAGCAATGACATTGGTAATCTCCAGACTCTGGACACCACTGAGTTTGGGTTTGTAAAAGGTAGGTCATGTCTCCTAAACCTGATAGACTTCTTTGAAGCAGTTACCAAAGCTGTAGATGAGGGTAAGGTGGTCCACACAGCCTATCTAGATCTCACCAAGGCTTTCAACACCATCCCCCACTCAGGAATTATAGATAAACTCACTAAACTAGGTATAAATCCCTGTGTCACAAGATGGGCTGCCAACTGGCTCACTGACAGAACCCACACTGTGAAAGTAGCAGACTTCAAATCCGACTTCAGACCAGTGACAAGTGGAGTACCACAGGGTTCAGTCCTGGGTCCTCTCCTGTTTGGTATCTACTTCTCTGAAGTACAGGCTAACACAGAAGGTCTTTGGCTAACAAAGTTCACAGATTACTGAAAACTAGGAGCCATAATTGAAACTCCTAACGATATGGACATCCTACAAAAGGGCCTCACTGAGACAGATGCCTGGTGTCAAAGCCATGGCCTCAAGCTCAATGCCAAAAAGTGCATTGCCATCCCTTTTGGTAAAAAATCTGTACCCATGAACTACCACATAGGCGGTAGTCTATTTAACACCAAAAGTGTGATGACAGACCTTGGGACACAGGTGGACAATAGTATCTCCTTTGATAATCACATCACTACAGTAGTCAGGAAATCCTTCTATGTGGCACACCTCATCACAAAAGGTTTCTCATCCAGGGAAAAAAGAGGTCATTGTTCCCCTCTACTCGTCACTCATTAGACCCATTATAGAATACAGTGCCCCTTTTGGTATGTACCTCACAAAACATCTACAACATCTGGAAATGCCGCAGAAATACCTCACAAAGAGGATTACCAGCCTCAAACAGATGCCCTATGCAGACCGTCTCAAAATACTCCAGCCTTACTCTGTCGCATATCACCTACTCAGAGACAATCTCTGCTTACATACAAAGCTATGTCAGACCCAGAGCTGTTAGACATGCTCCACTTAAAGAAATCCCAATCCCTCTGAGCTAAACAGTCTAGGGACCTAAACCTTGTCACAACAATAAACATGCTGGAGAGATAGATTCCTGTCCCAGAGACTTCACATACTCTGGAACAAACTACCTATCTATATCAAACAAAGCTCCTCATTAGCACTCTTCAAGAAAAATCTTGATGATTGGATGGGAGATAGGAAATTCACCCCAGGGATCACTTCTGTGGCTCTGCTCAACAGGGGCACAGGAAAATAATTTTCTTGGGTGGCGAAAGCCAGGGTACCTTTTTGGCTAGGCTTATATAGGCCCCTGGGCCAGTAGCCTAGTACCTACCTATGAACCTATGATAGACCATCCTGTTTAGGACTTTTTGGAGTCTTTGTCAGCACATAAACAATATCAATGGGCTGCCCATTTAGGTTTCAATACTAAAATGTACAGACTTCAGTGTGTCTGCTGTCAGTGTAATATACTATGTCCTTCACAAAAGCAATGATTTTGCCCCAGTAGTCTTTCAGAAATGAAAACAATCAAGACAAAAAAGCACTCCATGATATCTTGAACTGACAAATGTCCCTTTTCAATCAATAATCAAGAAAACAAAAGATATTGGAATACCTTGAACAGGCAAATGCTCCGTTTCAATCCACAATTCTTCTTGCCTCACCCTGTGTGCTCCTTTAAAAGGCCAGACAGGATCCAGAGTATTGTGTTGCTGTCAATAGCATTCATGAATTGGAATAATTAACTGTTAAGGGTTAAGTGCAAAGATACTGGTCTAAAGGCCTGGAAACAAGTTTTAATATTATCAGATGTATTTAGTTAGAGATTTGAAATTATCTTGCAGTTGCAGTCAGAAAATGCTGACACCCATCAGAGTCTTCACCTTGTGGTGCGATTTTTTAAAAAGTAGCTCGACTCTATCTTCAGTGGGACATTAAAGTGGTTTCTCTATTATACCTTGAACTGCTAAAACCTGAGAAACTATAACATCAAAAACAAATGCCTAAAACAAAAAAGGACAAAAACTGAAAGTGTAAGTAAGTGTCTGATATCCCCAAGCTTGTATATACCCACTCCATGGTCGCAGAAATAAGAAAGAGGGAGAAAGTTCCCAAAATAAATGAATAATTGTTGAACAACATTAAACATGCAAATTTATAGACATACTCTTCAGACTTATCCTTTATAAACACCCGTTGTGGAATACAATGCATGTGGGCTGTCTGCTGAAAGGAGAGTTTTAATAACAAACAGCTGAATGCCAATCATACCAAAACAGAATAAGGGATGAGAAAGGCATGCTGAGAATTATTAACAAACAAATGACACCTATCCAGAGACTCAAGTACTTTTGGTGTGCTTATCTACATGTGAATAGGTTTACCTCATAATACAAGTATAGTAAAGGACTTGATAGTCATTATGTTGGGGTGAAGAGAAGAAACAGAGACACTACTGTAACCCATTCATCAGACTGAAAGTCATACCCTTACCCTTAAACAAGTTAATTTGGGGTTCTGCTGGTGAAATGACAACAGTAAGATTGATCTGAAAGGTTTAAGAGCTGCAGAACTGGGGCTGTAAAACAGCAGGAGACAGGTTAGAAGTGTGCAACTCTGTAAGTAATGCAGGCACTGTCTACAGGATACTCTCCTATCTCTAAGGCCTAGTCAGGTGGTGTCAGAGGGCTGGAGACAATATGTCACGAAGTATACTGACAGCTAAATCAATGGGGTCCTTCTATCTTTACTGGCGTAATAAATCAGGAGAAAATACAAATAATTATTAAATCAATCAATCAGCCTTGTAACCTAAGCACTAGAAGGGGCTTCAGCCAGCAAACTTTGGTTGTTCAAATTATTCAGTTAAACTATGATTAAATGGTGGAAGTTCAAGGGGTGGGTGAATAGGACAGAAAGAACCAAAGCTCAGTTCAACCTGGATTCTAGTACTACATTGGTTATTGTGCTGTGGGAAGCTGCAGAAATTTAGACAGACTTAAACATATTTATTTAGTTATTTCTGTTTAACACGTAAGAGCACATGGATGTGGTTCATTTAATAAAGAACTAGTTTATCAAGGTCCATGGGCTTCTAGCAAAAAATGTTTAAATGGAAGACAAAGCCCCATCTCCTACTCCACAACTAATATAACTACATCAGATGTTGCCAAACCTGGGGTGTACTTTATAAACTGAAGCCCATTTGGTGTAGCTTTGATAGAATGGTCCAAGACTGACTGAATTAATATCAAAGTACTGTGCAAATACATTGACCATCTGCTCACATGATCTAATAAGTGGAGAAATACGCTTTGACAAAAGCAATAGAATTTACATGCTCAGCAAGTGGCAATTGACAACAATATACACTACAGACATTAAACAATGAAATACTGAATAACAAAGGTAGGCAAAGGGGGAGGTGAAAAAGAAGAAGCAGCAGCAAAGAGAGAGGGAAGAGTAAGCAAGAGGAGGAAAAAAACTCAAGCAGGAAGCCAAAAGAGTGGAAGGTAAAGGTTAACAACTGCAGATGCCTTGGGAATAAAATGAGAATCCTGCAGACACTGGCAGATTAAGAGCGAGAGGGCAACAGCTGCCAAGACTAACCAGATGCTGGGCTGAATCTAGAAGTGCACAGGCCTCAGGCACAGCGCACATTTACATTTGTATTATGCAGGTGCCTAGGTCATTAACAGAATACTCCTCTCAGTTTTAGAGACCTTAGAGTGAGAAAGAAATAAGCTATATTTAGCACAGGAGCCCAGGACAAAAACAGAAAGAACAAAACACACTTGTCCTGCTTTTATTGAAGACAACACTTTTTTTGTTCTTTACAATAAAACTCCCTGGTGCCTCGGTTCACTAGTCTTCTTGGGAATAAAGCTCACAATCACTACAACCCATATAAATAGTTAATATAATTAATTAAATCAATTGTTTTCATATTCTTAAAGTAATAGTACTCAAATTATATAAAACAACTCCAATTTACTTTTACATTTAAACCATAAGGTTTATAAGTCCTATATTTTAAAATAAAATAACTTTCTTACTTCAATACCCAAGTTTTAATGTTACATCCATTATTCCGGATGTTGTAAAAGTACAAAGAACTTTAAATTATTCACATTATGTTTACAGTCGTATATCTGTTTTGCCACCAAGTTATTTATGCAACCTCAATGGATAGCATCGAATCTTAAAACGGTTCCATTATTCTTTTTATACTTTTCTTTTTGTTTTCCCACTATATACTTGATTTCACTCATAAATCATATATGACATCTTCAGATGCATAATCAAAATTCTGCTCAACTTTTGTATAGCATTCTATTCATTTCTAATGCTTCTGTCTGTAATATCATGTGACATGAGTAACACACTTACCTTTCACTTCTACATTCACCTGCACAGTCCGAACGTCCTCTTGAATTCAAATCTCCAGTAGGCGCGAAATAAAAGGACGTAAACCATCAGTCGCGAACATACACAGAAGACGAAAACAGGTTGCAAACACCTGTTGCGTCTGTGCGACTGGACAGGATGCAAAGGGAGTTCTTAAAGAGGAACGCCCTTTAAAAAAAAACAACTTTTTTTATTTAAATTAATTTCTCGGCCAGCCGGTTCCAGGGGGGTGCAAGTGCACCCCCTTGCACCTGTCTGCGGGCGCCCTTGGCGATGGGGTCTAGGGTAGCCCCATGTTTTGCTAATTTAGTGATGGCAATGTGGGAGATTAAGTTTCTCATCATTCATTCTTTAGCTGAAAACATCTTATTTTATAAATGCTACATAGACGATTTGATTTTTTTATGGAAAGGGGATGTAGAAACTTTTCATACATTTATCCAATATCTGAATAATTCCACTAATTATTTGCAATTTACAGTGGGAAATTTTGGCGACAGTATTGATTTTTTGGACTTGCACTTAACAGTTAGTCAAGGTGGTTCATATTTTGAAAGCTGTATTTTTAGGAAGCCCACTTTTGTTAACCGATATTTACACTATGACAGTTTAATCCAGCCTTTACGAAATGAGGAGTTGTAAAAGGACAATTCATTAGACTCAGACATTTAACCAGTAAGGATGAGACCTTTCAGTGGGAAACACAGAAACTCAAAGGGTTCTTTGTACAAAGAGGTTACGATAAGGTCTGGTTAGCCAGCATAATAAATGAGGTTGTTGGTTTCAGGATAAATAAAGCTTGCCCGATTTTAAGGCAAGCTGGTGACCAAGCCCAAAGTAGATTAGAAATAACTGCAACAGTAAGTGATTATACTTTGGCCTTTCCAATTCCTATCACTAATGAGATGGTACACATTAGAGATACCATCTTAAACAACTGGAAAATAGTTTTAGGTAATACAGAATTGAGTAGAATTATTGGTGATTCTCCTGTATTCACTTATAAAAGGGCAGTTAACATCAAGACTATTCTAGAGAGAGGTACTCTGTACAGGAATGAGGAAAAACAAGTTTTAATTCTGGCACTTTTCCTTGTGGGACATGCAAACAATGTAGATATATTACAGGGACTACATCAGTAATTTTCCAACATATGAATAGAGTATTTTTGTGTTAGGGTCATTACACATGTAAGACAACTAATGTAGTTCACGCAGCTATGTGCAGTTCCTGTGAATATTTTTACATAGGAAAAACAACAAGAGCATTGAACAAATGTATATACGAACACACTTTAGTCATACGTATGCATTAGCAAAACATTCTGTGACTTGTCCCACTTTCAAAAAGTTTTTCATTTTTTATTTTAGAGATAGTTAATGACCAATTTAGTGGAGATTTTAAAGTTCTTTTAGAATGTAAAGAAACTTTATGGCAAATTTTACTAAATGCAGATCAGCTTCCTGGATTGAATGACATGATTAATATTAAATGCTTTTTACAAGCACAAAGACTATAAAACTACAAAATTCAGTTTTATTCATCTTTTGTAAAAAAGGTGGACATGTAGTTTAAATGTTTAAATGGTTGTAAACTATGACAGAAATATTAAGTGCTCATTGCATTTTATTGGTGTATTTAGTTACATGTGACATGATTGTTATTTATTTAAATGTTATAATTAGTATGGGTGTTGTTTTCTGAAGAAGTTCATATTTTATTTAATTGAATGAAAGTGTTAAAAAGAAGGTTGTGGTGTCCTTTTTCCATTCACTGACAGTGGTTTATATAGTTTCTTCGTTTTGTGTGTGTTACACTAATATTAAAGAATGCTTTATTTCTGTTGTGTGGCATGATTTTGGACTAGCAGCACAATTTATTTAAGCTGTTAAGGTTGGATGTGTTGGGAGAATAGTTATTAAGTAGATTAACAGCTGTATCATTTCTCAGTCTTACATTCTATGAGAACAAGGTAAAACTAACTCTTTCACCTGGTACTGAACCCACTAAATGTAATCCTTATGCATTTATGGATGATGAAAAATGCTACTATAGTAGACTGAGTTCAAAAGTTAGAATTTGCTGCCATCCTTATGTTCTGACCACATAGTCCAGTAGCAGCTATCCTTTTAGTATAAAACTTGTTCATTTCATTCTCTAAGGCCTTGGCGTGTGCATAAATCTGACAAAAGCTGAAATACACACAATACTGTCAGCTTATGACAAAATGATTTAATTTCATATGGTCACTAACCAACCTGAAGTAGCAAGGTGTTACACAATTTGCTAAGTGGACAATATTCATTATAGCAAAGACATGATTTATGATTATTTCTATGTATGGTGTACAAGTACGGAGATCGTGTAGATTTCAACTCACAGGAATAAATAGACTGAGTTGTACATGAAAAGGGCCCTTGGATCAGCCTGCCTAACCAGAAACTAAAAAATGCATTTTTACCCCATGTTATTTCATCACTATAATTGCCTACTGTGTTGCCACTATCATTTGCAGTGATATTAATATTTGAAAACCACTATAACTGACTGTTCAAAAATAATTTTGTGAGTTATGTACAACACTTTCCTGTTGAATGAAAGCAGTCCCCTGGCAGGACATGGCAGTTTGGCAATCCTATAACTTTATTAAGGCATTGTTTATACTCTTCACAAAGTGATATAATGAATCAGGCTGCAGTCTCTATGTTGTTATATTGGCCTTTTTATGTTTTTTAATTATTTTAATCAGTTTTAAATAATGTTAATTTGTGGATGGCATTCACATGGTTATCCTATGGGGCTATTTTAAATGTGCATGTATGAATGTTGATTTGTCTTTTAAAAGGCTCTAGTAGAATAGGCAAAAGCATTAATAAAGCAGTGCATTTGCTTCATGTTTACGTATTTCTTTTTTTAACACGTAGTTTTGCTATTTTCTGCTTTCCAATACTGTCTTCTTTTTGTTTTTAAAGCTCATACTGAAAGTCTGAAAGTGTTAACAAGAATGTATTTAATCTTGAATATACAGAAGCACCTTGGATTTTGAAATAAGGATATAATGTGTTAAGTTTGTCAACTAAGTGCATCTGTTTCATGCAATAGGCAGGTTCTACAGTAGTGTGAGAAGTTATAAGCTAAAGAGTAGGGGAAATTTGTATGGAGAAGATCTAGTCTACCAGAATAATACACTTAAATGATTCTTCAAAGAGTTGCAGATCACTAAGCTTTTACTTTTAACTGATACACATTCTGGCAGTAACCAATTACAATGAGAGAAGTTTAAAACTGAGATTTTAGAATGACTGTTGTACTGACAAACTGAATACCATTCTAAGAGAGGAAGATGTAATACAAATTAGATTACATGACTGCAAGGAACAAATTGTCCAATCAACAAACTAATCTACCAAATGAAAATAGAAGCACAGTCTTCTCATATGACAGCCAATTAATACTCCTATAGCTTTTCTGACTGCCATCCTGAGACGCAATTAATGCAAGTATAGTTTTCATGGTATAGCTCTTACAATGGACCTTATATACACTTGTAATTCAACTGTGTACAAATAGTAACTCAAGCAAAAATTTGCATAGAGGAATTACAACAGATGTGTGGTCTGCTTTCCTGAGGAATATGAGAAACTGAAACTTGCTCAGCAAAATGTATTGAGATATGTAATTGCTATATATACAAATAAATGATTTGTCACTGCATGACATTAGGTAAATCTTGCATTGCTTTAAGCTGTCTATGTTTGCTGACATGTAAGAAAATGTTATAAAGTTCAATAAATTGGGTCTATATCACATAATCTAAGTTCCATAACTCCGAACACCTAATGGTCGAACCATTATGTTCAAAGTTACAAAACTTCAACTATGAAAAAAAAAAAACAACGGACAACAAAATAAATTGTTGTAAGGAGGGGGGCAAGCCCCCCTGCACTCCCACACCCCTGCTACTTAAATATACCAACTCTAAGATCGCACCACATTGAACAAAATGGAAACCTCTGCTTATGGAGATTTCCATTAAAATGCTCAAACTTTTACAAATTCGAACTTATGATCTCGACCATATGTGGTTTGAACTTGTAAAAGTTCGACTACGTGATAGGAACCCCAATAAATTACCTTCATGTGGAGCTTTTCTTTTTGAACCTCATGTAAAACTGGGCTTTGCACAGCACAGTAAAGTTAACTGACAATAATAAATGAATAAATAAATGGGTGAATGAATGCATAAATAAACAAATAAATAAATGGATCCAGCAAGAGTCTTCCAACTGTTGAACTCTTTTTACAATTGCCTAACATACACAGCTCGCACCTGACAGCTCAAATGCACATGCACTTGTAACACATATTCAGTCCTGTATGATTTATGACCAAACACACCAGAAATCAAAATAATAAAAAAGTTATTTATAGTATGGCTTTGTTCTACATATTTCCTTTTTGTTATTATTTGCACTTCCAAGTCTCTGTACCTCATAGAATGAACAGCACACTGTAAAGAAAAAGCAAGCCTTTTTTCTCCAGTAGTTTTTGAACTGGGAGAACATCAAAAATAGAATCCAGCACTACGATATACATGTCTTTCATTCAAGGCTCTGAGAAGTGTGGAAAGCCTTGAAATGAGAGATATGAGCTGCCCTGATCTTGCTATTGTCCAGGTGTTTCAAACAGTATTTTTCATTAAAATGAGAGAAAAAAGCAATTCTTTCATTTTGTTCTTCTGCCTGTTCTAAGGGTATAGTCTTGTAGTTTTACTTGCAATATGGGAGATTAATGCTCCACACCAGTGGTCATCCCCTCGTTGGTCAGATCTGACCATAAGCTAATCACTCTTGACGTCTACATCCCACCCCCACCCCCCAGCAGGGAAATATCCATAAAAACTTCTTCAAAGTCATCTTCATGCTACTCAAGTCAGAAGTGACAAACTTTATGACACCCATGCAGACGGGAGCTGAAAGTTTGACTGCTGAATCCTACACTAAGGCACTGTACGAGCACATCCACCCGTGCATGAATCATACCATTCCAAACAGAACCAAGATGGTCTCCTCCAAAAAAAGGAACCCGATCTGGTGGTCTCCTGCCATAAACAAACTTTACAACAGAAGGAAGAAACTGTTGCAGAAAAGAGGAAAATCCCAAGATGCAAAAAACTCCCTTACCAGCCTCAGTAAGAAGCTGAAATCCCTCATAAAATCCTCCAAAGCTAGTTACAAAAATAAAATTGCCAAAGACTCCAAGGACAACCACAAGGCATTCTATAGTTATGCCAATAATCTAAATGACAATGCTCAGATCTACAACAGAATGGCATTAAATATACTGATCCCAAGGATATTGCCAATATCCTGGCAGATCAATTCAGTGCCAACTTCACCCCCTATCATCCCTTAAAGGGCCAATCTCAATACCAAAAGATTGCCAAATTCCAGTACTCATGCCCACACAGGTAAAAAATGCACTCTCCAAAGCTAAGAATACAGCATCCATGGGACCAGATGACATCCCGGGGTGTGTACTACATGAACTACAAAATGAACTGGTACCTCACCTAAGTGTCATGTTTAATCATAGCCTCACCTCAGGCTTCATGCCCAGTGAGTGGCGCACAGCTACAGTTATCCCACTCCACAAGGGGGGATCCACCTTGGATCCCGAGAACTATTGTCCCATCAGTCTGACAAGCCTGATCTGCAAAGCCATTATCATGGAACTTATAAACAAAGACATTGGCAACCTTCAAACTCTAGACCCCACCCAGTTTGGTTTCGTATTGGGCCGATCTTGTCTACTCAACCTGACTGACTTATTCAAATCAGTCTCCAGAACTGTGGATGGGGTAAGGTGGTCCACACAGCCTATATGGACCTCGCCAACACCTTTGACACCATCCCCCACTTTGGAATCATAGATAAACTTACTAAGCTGGGCATTAATCCCTATGTCACTGGATGGGTTGCCAATTGGTTTACTGACAGAACCCACACTGTAAAAGTAGCCGACTCAAAATCCAGCTCCAGACAAGTGACAAGCGCAGTGCATCAGGGTTCAGTCCTGGGACTGCTCTTGTTTGGCATCTACAATCATAAGGCCTTCTTTAGCTATGTTAGAAACCTAGGAGGAAACTCCCAGATATGCTCAGAATTAGTTCAAAATGATGTGAAAATTACTGAACCTACGCACATTGCTAACATACTGGCTGACAGGTTCAGTGCAAACTTCTCCCCCCCCTCCCCCCCAAAAGGAGAGATATCTATTCCAGAGGATTGTAGCCCCCCAAACATCTCCAACGCCCAGGTGAGAACTGCCCTCACTAAGGCAAAAAACACAGCATCCATGGGACTGGATGGTGTCCCCGGCTGTGTGCTTCATGAACTCAACGAGGAATTAAACCCACAGTTAGGACAGCTGTTTAATCTTAGCCTCACCTCAGGATACGCACCAAGGAGTGGCGCACGGCGACTGTGGTCCCACTTCATAAGGGCGGTGCCTCCACAGACCCTGGAAATTACTGCCCCATTAGCTTGACAAGCCTTATCTGCAAAGCCATGGAGAGGATCATAATGGAACTCATAAATAAAGACATAGGGAACTTGCAGACTTTGGATCCAATCCAGTTTGGCTTTGTCAAAGGCAGATCCTGCCTCTTAAACTTGGTTGACTTTTCGAGACAGTCACCAAGGCCATTGATGAGGAAAGGCAGTCCATACAGCCTACCTCGACCTGGCAAAGGCCTTGACACAATACCCCACTCAGGTATCATCGAAAAACTCATCAGCTTGAATGTAAACCCATACATCACAAGATGGGTTGCAAACTGGCTAAGTGACAGAACCCACAGGGTCAGAGTTGCTGGAGCCATGTCAGACTCAAAGCCTGTCACAAGTGGTGTCCCACAGGGCTCAGTCCTGGGTCCACTCTTGTTCGGCATCTACTTTTCTGAAGTACAAGCAAACACAGGAGGGTTATGGCTGACAAAGTTTGCAGATGACTGCAAACTGGGTGCCATAGTCGAAAACACATCTGACACAGATATCCTCCAGAAGGGCCTCACAGAAACGGATAACTGGTGCCAGAGCCATGGCCTGAAGTTAAACGCCAAAAATGCATAGTCATACCCTTTGGGAAAAACAAGGTTACCCCTAGCTACCATATAGGTGGCAATCCACTGAGCACAGAAAAAGTCATCAGGGATCTGGGGACCCAAGTTGACAGTAGCCTTCGCTTGACACTCATGTTGCTAAAGTAGTTAGGAAAACCTTCTATATCGCCCACCTGATCATGAAGGGATTCACATCTAGATCAAGGGAGGTCATCGTCCCCTGTACTCATCACTCATTAGACCTATGATTGAGTACAATGCCCGCTCGAATGTATCTGACCAGACACCTGCTGCAGCTTGAAAGGCCCCAAAAGTTCCTCACCAAAAGGATAAAGAGTCTCAAAATATGTCTTATGCTGCCCGACTGAAAGAACTCCAGCTCTATTCAGTCTCATACCGCTTGCTCAGAGGTGACCTGTGCCTGACATATAAGGCCATGTCAAACCCAGATTAGATGAATATGCTTCACCTCAAAAATCTAGATCCCTCAGAACCACAAGGGCGGAGACTTAAACCTTGACACGGTTATAAATAGAACGTGCTGGAGGGACAGATTCATCACCCAGAGACTCCCTATGCTGTGGAACAAAATCCCGGTACATGTGAGGCAGAGCACCTCGCTGGCCTTGTTCAAGAGGAATCTTGACCAATGGATGGGAGATCGCAGATATACCCCAGGGATTACTTCAGTGTCACTGCTTGACAGAGGCACAGAAAAATGATAGGCATAGTTTTTATTCAAACTAAAGGGGTGGCGAAAGCCACATAACTATGGGCTAGGCTTATAAATGCCCTTGGGCAGATAGCCTAGTATGAACCTATGAACCTATGAACTTCTCTGAAGTACAGGCCAGCACTAAGGGACTCTGGCTAACAAATTTCACAGATGACTGCAAACTGGGAGCCATTATTGAATCCCCAAATGATGCGGATATTCTACAAAAGGGCCTTACAGAAACAGATGCTTGGTGCCAGAGCCATAGGCTCAAGCTCAATGCCAAGAAATGTATAGTTATCCCCTTTGGGAAAAACCATGTACCCTTGAATTACCACATAGGTGGCAGTACACTAAACACCAAAAGTCTGATAAAAGACTTAGGGACACAGGTGGACAGTGGTCTCACCTTCAATAACCACATAGCCACAACAGTCAGGAAATCCTTCTATGTGGCACATCTCATCACTAAGGGCTTTTTATCCAAAAAAAAAGGAGGTCTTTGTCTCACTGTATTCATCCCTCATTATATCCATTATAGAGTACAGCTCCCCATTTGGTATGTACCTCACAAGATATCTGCAACAACTGGAAAGGCCACAGAAATACCTCACTAAAAGATTCACAGGCCTAAAGCACATGCCCTATGCTGACCATCTAAAAAAACTTCAGCTATACTCTGTCTCATATTGCCTACTCAGAGGCAATCTCTGCTTAACATACAAGGCCATGTCAAAGCCAGTGCTGTTGGACATGCTACACTTAAATTAATCCCAATCCCTCAGAGCTACATGCTCCAGGAATCTAAACCTGGTCATCACAATGAACAAAACATGCTGGAGGGATAGGTTCCTGACCCAGAGACTCCCCATACTGTGCAATGAACTGCCCATATATGTCAAGCTGAGCGCCTCTTTGGCCCTCTTCAAAAGGAACCTTGACGATTGGATGGGAGATAGGAAATTCACTCAGGGGATCATATCAGTTGCTCTGCTAGAGAGGGGATCAGGGAAGTAAATATTCTGGGAAGAAATATCCAGGGAATTGTTATGGTTAGGCTTGTATAGGCCCTAGGGCCGATAGTCTAGTACCAACCTATGAACCTAATAGTGGCAGTCCTATGATAATCTATGCCTTATTTTAGCATTTAAGCAATTATTACTGGTTTTGGTCATAAGTATATTCACTTATATTTTCTGCCTGGTGGCAGTGTTAGTGATTTTTTTGCAGGAACTGTGTCCATCTATACTGCGTTTGTTTTGTGTGTTCAAACTGTTTTTGTTGTGTTATTTGTCTGCCTAAAGCTGCACTTAGTGAGATCATTGTGTTGTCCAGCTGCTGCTGTTCTTTAATTGTAACACTATTACAGTCGACTAGTCCCCACTGCAACATTAGTTTTCACATTCCCTGTTGTTCCCTCCCATTTTGTTACAGCAATTACACTCTCTCCCTTCCCCCACTGTAAATGTAATATGCCTAAATCTCTAGCCTGGCCTAAACAAGCCCCTTGATCTGTTACATTGTCATAGTACTGGGAGAACTGTGATTTTTACTTTACCCCGCCCCATCTATCCTACAAGAAATACCTGAAACTGAAGTGCCCCCACTATCACACATGACCAAGTCCTAAATGCACTTTCAAAGGCTAAAGGTATTGCATCAATAGGGTCTGACAATATTTCAGGATGCATCCTAAATAGCATGAAGCATGATTTAGTTAAGCCCCTAACAACACTGTTTAACCTCAGCCTGCACTATTTCTGCCTGTAGTACAACAGTAACAGACGTTAACAGCACATACATTTTTTAATACATTTCAGCTGTGCCTTGTCCTTATGAAGTGTTCTGTATTGATTGCCCATTCTTTTGTGCCTGCAGTCATAATAACATGACTTTTTGGAAGCTAATCCATTTTTCTGGTTTATGGCCTGCCTGCACTACAATTTTTTACTTGCTGTTTTTTGCTTCCCTTCAGTTTTTCCTGCCTACAGTGCAAGATGGCATCAACTGGTCACTTTTCTTATTGGTTGTACATTGCACCATGGATTGCATAACTTTCAGATGACTTAGTGTTGCAGCTTCTGTTTTTCTGTTTAATCCAAATGCATTTTAGCAGTGGTTAGGCCTTTGCACTACAGTCATCATGTGGGCCATTGATATGTAAAAGTCAGCCAGATTATCTCAAATATTTTACATTTTGTAAAACTCCTCTTTCACATAAAAATGTAATATTAGACAGGGTGGTGATGCTGCCTAGTTACAGACCATATATTTTGGGTTATTTCCATTTATTATGATTTTTTGTAGGAGTACTAGAGCAATATGGTAGAGCATGTTGGGAGAATAATTTAGAAAAGTGAGGTATACTTAGTGACTGTATGTAAGCAGAGTAGGCAGGTGTTGCATGCAGTGTGTTAAGATAGGTTGTAGATTTGCAGCTTGAGATTATAGTTAAGGCACTTATTGCTTATACTGGTTGGCTAGTCTGGAGATTGTGTCCCCCATTTTGTGGAATGGGGGACCACAACACTGAGGTCTTGCCTCAATGGGTTCATCAAGTAAATCGGATGGTTAACAGTCCACTATTGCCATATGGGACTTGTCCCTGTGTAATGCTGCTTTTTATGGATATAATCTGGAAAATACCATCTTTACAATAAGTGTTCAGAATGCTAACCTCTTTGTCAAAGTTTCAGTTGGCATTATGTAGCCTTGAGTAGGTCAAAGAAAGTGGTGTTATAACATGTACCTGAAGTGTGGTGCTTTTTTACCAACATTATGTGAAAAGGACCTGGTGTTTGAACATCTGCTAAACCTGCTTTACTTCCATTCTCAGTTAGAATTGAATACTTCTCAGGAACAGCAAAAAGAAAGCTTTAGTAGCAAAGAAATGAGGATACAAAGAGACAGAAGGCTTCCATTAGGAAATTTTTCTCTAGGTCATCCAGGAAGGGGGATTCAGCAAACAGTGCACCTGCAGTAGAACACAGTGGTTCCGCAGTACAACCTACCCACTGATCCCACTATCCATACTGTAGAAAGTATCCACTCTGTTTCAGCTACATCACAGGTTGCCCCCTGTGTCCCTACAGCCATTAACAAACGTTCACTGTGGAGAACCAAATGAGGGTCCAGAATGTTTGTTTATGGTTTTGGTTTTCCTTGTTCGTTTTTCATCTCTTGGTTTGGTTATAGTTCCCTACAGCCATTACCATGAAAGAAATTGCCAGCATGTGAAGATTCAGCCTTAGAAGTGCTGCCAGGGTCATCAGAGTTTGATACAGAAATAGCCCATACTTCTGTAGTGACAACATATGTGGCTTGTGACTTGCAGTATCACTTGAGGATCTAGGAACTTGGCCAGACTTGATAAGGGATGAGTTTAGTGTAGCTGCCATCCAGCATGGACCTGTACAATTGGTGTTTTCACAGTTCCCAGTCAATGAACAGAACGGACGATTTACATCAGAAAATTATTTTCATATTTTGCCTAATAGGGGATAAAGCAAAACAAACTCAGCTGGCATATTTGGTCTCAAAAGATGCACTGTTTTGCTTTGTATACATATTATTTGGATATTCTAAGCACCTTCTCTGGTCAGGTGGTTACAGAATATGAAAAGAGATAACCAACGCTTTACACTACTGTGAGTGAGAACCAGAACATGCAACATGCATGCTGAAGTGGAAAGAACTGGATAATAGACTAAATAGTAGGTAGAAAGTGAATGACTGGAGACAAGCAGTGGTTGAAAAAGAGAACTCAGTGGCATAGTGTGTTAGGATCCATTATAGCTATTGTCCAGTACCTGATGGAATGGAACACGACATTGCATGGTACAAGTGATACCCTGTAAACCCATGGCAATGGCAATTTCTTGGTCCAAGTGCAGATTTTGCCACTGTTTGATCCCATCATGGCTGAACATTTGTGATGTATTATGAATAAAAGTAACAGATCATTATCTTTGGAAGGACATGCAGAATGAAATTATTCCGCTGATTGCAAATACTTCTTTGAGTACTTTTGTAAAGAAGATGAATGATGCCAGCTTCTTCTCTGATTCTTTACTGTATGCCAGACATCAGCAATCAATACCAAATGACTATATAGTTAGGTATGTGGGAATTTCAAGGGCTGCAGCCATGGTTGAGGAACATCTGAGATTTGTGTCTTTGAAATTATATGACTGGAGCAGGACCTGTGGAAGTATTTCTTCAGACTGTGCAACATCATCAGCTGGACATTACCGACTGTCAAGGACAACGGTATGACAATGGCAGCAATATGAAAGGGAAATGAGCTGAATTGCAAGTCTGGATAAAACAGATGAGTTCAAGGGCCTTTTATGTGTCATGTGTCTGCCATAATTTAAATCCTGTAGTTAGTGTTGGAGCACATTCATCACTACAAGCAGTGTCTTTATTTGGATGTCTGCAGAACATTTACCTACTCTGCTAATCATCAATGAGCCAATGCCAGATCTTGAAATGAAACAAATGTCACTGTGAAGACATTGTCTGAGACTCACTGGGAATCCAGAATAGACTATGTCAAGGGAGTACAGTTTCAATAGAAGGGAGATATGGAAGCATTACTAGGATTTTGTCATAGGGAGGGAACCCAAATTGAAACTTGCTGGTGGCCTCCAAAATGCTAGCACTGGTCCTGAGCAACAGTCATCCCCCTGCATAATGAAGGACCATCCACTGATCCAGGCAATTACAGACCCATAAGTTTGACAAGCCTCATATGTAAAGCTATGGAAAAGATAACCAGGGGGTTGATCAATAAGGATATAGGGGACCTCCAAAAATTGGATCTGTCTCAGTTTGGATTCATGAAAGGTGGGTCATTCTAACTCAACCTGGTGCACTTCTTTGAAAGAGTCACCAAGGCAATGGCTGAAGGTAAAACAAGTGCACACCACCTACCTTGACCTGGCCAAGGCCTTTGACACATTCCTCCACTTGGGCATAGTAGAAAAGTTAAGCAAACTAGGAATAAACCTCTACATCACTCACTCATAGATAGAATGCAAGGGATCAAAATAGGGGAAGCTACCTCCACAAAACCACCAGTTATAGCTGGATTTCCTCAGGGTTTGATGCTGTGACCTCTCCTATTAGGCATTATACACCTCTGAAGTTAAACCTAATACTAAATGACTCTGGCTGACTAAGTTTGCAGATGACTGCAAGTAAGGTACAGTTTTTGAATACCCAAACGACTTAGCTATCCTGCAGGACTGATTGTCTAAAACATAACTGCCAGAATCCTAGACTAAAGCTAAATTCCAATAAATGCATTATACCAGACTGTAGCAGTACAAAATAAGTATTATTTCCATGATGCTATGTACTGTCATACATATACAGACTTGATAATATTTACTCGAATTTGATACATTTATGCTTCCTGTGGATGCTGTCTTTCTCCATATTCTGTTGTGCATCAGCTCTTGGTTTGGAAAATGGGATGTGTGATTCCTGGAAGTACTGCAGCGTTTATTTATATTTGTTTCCTGCTGCTGTGAAGAGTAATGTATAATGACAGCTAGAGCTTCCACCACTCTTCTCTTTACTACCCTTCCTGTTGTTGACTTTACTACCCTTCCTGTTGTTGACTTTACTACCCTTCCTGTTGTTGACTTTACTACCCTTCCTGTTGTTGACTTTACTACCCTTCCTGTTGTTGATCCTTTATCTGGCATTCTTAAAGGACTCGGGCTTCCATTACTCTGCCTACAGTACAGTTTTAAATGTTGGTCCCTGCAGACATGTCGTTATTGAATCTTGTCTTATGACACAGATTCATTCCAGTATCATTATTTTTCAAATAATGTTTACATGTTTCTGTTCAACAAGCCAGTTTTTTTAAATGCTGGCTTCTGCAGATATTTAGCTGCTATATTTTGGTTTATCCCACAGTTCCTCCCCAGTATTGTTATTAATAATGTTTGTTATGTGTGTACATATTATCTTCCATTGCAATGCGCCATGCCAGCTACTGCTGTCAGTTATGCTGTAGTGCACTAGTATGTCCACTACCCAGTGCAGATTACTGTATCCACATAAATGAAGTGGCTAAAGCCCAGCTCTGTGTCTTAGAGGGAAAAACTCTGACTTCACCTAGATGACTAGTGCTTGATAAGTGACAAAGGACATTCTGATTCACTCATCCTGGAAGTAGGAAGGCAAACTAAACCACTGATTCTGGAAGCAGGAGGGTGAACTAAACCACTGCAATACTGATTTTCTAAGGAACACTGGGATCTAGCATGTAACATTGTGTCAAATGATGGCCATGCTGCACTCAGATATGTGACTACTCATGTGTGACTATGTGCATGTGTCTCCCTAGGCAGCAGTAATTATGAAACTCCTAGCTGTCACTTGGTAAAGTTAGACAAGACAGGAGTCTCAGGACAAGTGGGCTGGCTTTTACCCTCAAAGAATGACCTGGTCAATTTAAAGTAGAGAAGCATAAATATGGCCAGACAAATCTAAAAAAAATTATTAAGATGTATACTTCCTGTGTTATACAGCTTTTGTTTCTGTTATGAATAATAGTAATACCTGCATTTTAATGGTAATGTCTGAGGAATTGTTTCTGCAACAGCAGAGAGCAAAGTATCACCTCAGAGCTTACTGATTTTTGTACTTCTGTGCTGTGGAAGAGCAGTACAAGTTCTACATTTCATCAGTTACTGATAATTGTTGGGGAAAGATTATGCAAAATGAGCTATAGTTTGCTTTATAATGCAATAAATTATATGTCTGAGACTACCTTAAGGATTCAGAAATGCCACATCTGCAAACAGGGCCAATACTGCACGATGAGCAGCAATGCTAATTCCACATGACTCCATCCAGGCCAGTGTGCACAATGAGCAGTGCATCATCAGAGCTACAGCATAGCCAACAGCTACATTTTATTAGATCACCTCATGGTCAGCGTTAAGTACCAGCATCAGAAGTAAACACTGAAGGTGCAAAAGCACGTCAGGTAGTCATGGTGAGGTCACCCTGCACAGGTTGACAATGTTGATGTAATGTGCAGCAATATATTTACAGAGAAATGTGCAGTGAAAAGGAAAATAGCATGGGTGACCGATGGCTGAGGTTATACTAGAGCAACATAATCCATAAGGATGGACATAAAATAGGTGGAAAATGGGTTGCACAACACAGCATGTTAGAAAAGCAGAGCAGAGAAGTTGGTATGACAAAGCACAAATATAGAATAATGTGAAATCTGGACTGGGGATGTTGAATGTAATAACTTACCATGATGTACCAATCTGCAGCAGTTCTGACAACATCAGTGTGAGCAATGGGCTACGTTACTATTAGTAAACAAGGAAGTAAAATACCCTCTGGGGAGTTGACCCATCAGTGTAGTCCATATGTCAGTATAGCCACATTTTCCTAACAAGAGGAGCCACTGTAGCAGCTAGAGTAAACAAAAAACATAATAAAATACACATGTCATGGAAATGTAGCACTTGAGCAGGGCAATGGCAAGAAAAGCAAGACTAGCCTCGAGGAAATTATGTCCATGGCTTTCATATGGACATTCTCCATTCCTGTGCATTAGCAAGGGGAGTCACTGAAGCTGCCAGAGTAAAAGTGGTCATAACACACAAATATCAGGGATACATAGCACATGTCCAAACTGTAACCTGAACATTATAAAATGTGCAACTCCTACAGGAGTCAAAACCCTCTACCAGTACATTGGCACAGTAAACATAATTGCATAAATACACTGAGTGAATGAGTTATGGGCGGCCACAGTGGTGCAGTGGTTAGAGTTGCCGCCTCACAGCAAGAGGTTCTCCGGTTCGATTCTCGGCTGGGGTGCCTTCTGTGCGGAGTCTGCATGTCCTCCCTGCGGTCGCGCCGGTTTCCTCCGGGTGCTCCGGTTTCCTCCCACATCCCAAAGACATGCTGTAGGTGGAGTGGACACTTTAAGTTGGCCCTTGGTGTGAGTGTGTATGTGTGTGCGTGTGCCTTCTGTGGAAGGTTGGGCGCCGGGCTGGCAACTCAACACCGTAAAACTCCACTGCCAATCATGAGCGGACAGGTGATCCACTGTGGTGACCCCTAACCAGGAAAAGCTGAAAGAAGAAGAAGAAGACACTGAGTGAATGAGTTAGAAAGGAGGCAGTGTCTGTACTTGTATTAGCAGTGATGTTATATAATCCCATGCCCTTGTTTCTCACTGTATAGCACTAAAAAGCCTAAATTGGTTAGAACTGCCTCATCAACTAACATATACAGCTTCTTACCTCCTGTAAAATTATCCAGCGTCATCTACCTATCCAGCACTAAATTATGCAGCAGCGTCCATCTGCCTGTCCAGCACTAATAATCATTGTACACAACTATGTTTCCAGTTGGTCATTGTGATCCAGTGGCAAAAACTGTCTACAAACCTAGCAAATCTGCTGGGCATTGTCTGTACTTGTACAAAGCTGCTAAGGCCTGGAACTTCTTACCTGTATCCATCAGGTCAATACCCTCCCTCCCATCTTTCAAAACTACTCTGAAAGACTTCCCAGCTAAAATATAGAGCTGTTTTTGCTCAAAAGCAGGATTAACTATATCCCTGAATGTGAACAAGTATCTTTTCATTCCTTATACCTCGTTACTCTCCCTTCTTTACTTCTGTCAAATTCTCTTCCCTGACTTAAGCCTGTTTTTCCTTCCCTTCATATTGCAGTTCCTGTTTTATCAGACTAACTTAAAACTTTTAATTTCTCTACAAACTGTCTAAAATTTCTCTAAATAATAAATGATTGATTAAGAATCAATATAAGTTATATAACAATGCTTTTATATTATGTCAAAATTATTATAATTAAACTGCAGATCTTTGTTTTATTTCTGAAGATTTTAAAATTATTGTTCTTAAAATGTTTTCTAATAATTTGGAGCTTTTCTCCCTGGACCTCTGCTGAAATTTGGCTTCTACCTAGTCGAACTTTCCCAGTAATCAAATGTCAGTAATACATAATCCATGGGCCAGAGAATATTGCCTATCACACCACAGGATCTTTCATGTGAAAGGAGTCAAAATAACACATTTCAGAGGAGTGGAACCCATCAATAGCAAAAAAAAAAAAAAAAAAAAAGGACACCTGAATGGATTTGAATCTCTGCCTTTCTCACTGATATTTTCTAGACTACTACATTAGTAAGGCATGCCATGGAATCACTCTTGGGAAAGGCTGCAGAAAAGCACATTTTAGGAGAACGAAACCAATGAAAGCAAAAAACATAGCCATACATGTATAAATTTGAACCCTTACCTTTGTGACTGATCTTCTCTGGACTGTCGACTTAGCCAAGCATTAATAGGAAAGTTTACTGAAACACAAAAACCCTTCATCCGATATATTGACCCTGTACACATGACTGCATGAGTGCACTGAGCTACTGACGCTGTAACAAGTACATGTTTTGTTTCTCATATTTGCATGGTAAGTAATTAGTGTATGATATGGATTGTTCTTTTTTTGCCATTAGATGGGAAGTGACATTTCTTTGTGTGGATCTTGCCTTTGCTCTCTGTGACCTGTTGCACAATGCAGAACCACAGAAAGATGATTTCTTGTTCTTTTATAATCCCTTCTTGGGCATACGTGAGGTGTGCTAATGCATTTTTGACAATATTAAAGGAAGAAAAGGGTACAGAGTAAATATGAGAAAAGGCAGGAAGCAGAGAATACAATACAAGGTGAGTTAATAAGGACTGAACAGGATGGAGGTGGATGACGAAAGAAACACATCACTGGATTGGAATGCATGTCTTTCAAAGGTGATACTGTCCACAGCAGTGCATGAGCAAGGGAAGCATTTGAAGAAGCCAGAAAAAAATGTGTCATAAAATACAAATATCAGGGAAATGTACCACACTGGAAGACTGATAACAAGGAAGAAAAATAGGCTTTATGTGACTGGAACCCACACCTTTCAAAGTCACAAGCACCAGGATAGTACATTAGAAAAGGAAACCACAGAAGCTGTCACACTTCAAGAGGTCATTGTAAATGTACTACATTTCCCTGATATATTTCTTTTTAGATTGGATACTGAACAGTGTAAAACACTATATAACCCCTAATGGGAGTCAAACACCCCACTCAGCATATTGGCGTAGTATAAATCATTTCAAGTGTACACTGAGGCATTGAAAGAGTTAGAATAAATACATTTACTTTAGCAGATTGTACATTTGTCTGTTGATGTGCATCTGAACTTAGCTCATTTGCTAGACATTTCCTTCTGGTTGTGGTGGCATGACTGCTGTCAGCTATGGGGGGATGGCAGGTCATGCAGGTGTGGTCAGTGCAGGTTACTGTGCTGCTGCATATAATAGTAGTGGAAATGGAAAAGGAAATAAATATACGACAGAGAAATGATAGTGACAAAAAGTGGGGAAGAGACAAAAACAATGACATTGCATTTTCATTATGTTAATACTTGTATAGTGAAGCAAAATAACTTTAATTGTAGAACTGACAGGTATGTCATCAATCTGTTTGAATGTTAAGGGGCTATGCCAAAAGCCATCCTCACATGCATTCTGAAAAATAATAAACTCCAAGTATTATATTATGGTTCCAATGCTACTTTTATGGCACAAAACATGGCAATGCTCCATCCCTCTGTTTGCTGCTGAGAATACATGCTCAACAGTGAATGTATCTTCAGATGGCTAATTATGGCATGACAGTTATCTACGCCCTCACATAACTGTCTCCCTGTGTGCACAGAGCTGCTACAGATGCTCAGGCATGTGCACAGCATTGTGTAGCAATAGTCATGGTGTTTATTAGCTCTGCTTGTTGCACAGTTTGTGCAGTTCAGCAACAGTAATGAGATGAGCCCTAATTAACATGATCATCATGGACAGAACGGTGAATCTACATGATATAAGCATGGCTAGAAACCCAAAGCCTCACAGGAAGAAAGCAACTTTGAAAGGAGTTCGAATCCTGTGAGATTATTTTTTGAAAAGCTTAATTCTGAGCAGGATATCTGCATATATAAGGTAAGTGATACTTGCTACATAATTAATTCCTAGAATGTTACCTTTGACTGTTCCGAGACCTTAATGCCTGTGAGGAATGTCATTTATATCAGTATTTTTAAGATGTGTTAGGCAAAGTTGTCTTTGAATGTACATTGTAAGGAGTAGACTGTAAAAGGCTTTTAAGACTTATAGCACAGTCAGTATTTTTTCACACATGGCAGGGTCATGCTGTAAGGCATCACTGTATGTATCCAAACAGCAAAAGCATGATTTCAGCAGCCTAAATACATACTCCACAATATTTCTGGTTTGCAGTTGTGCATGATTATATCCCTGCTCAGCTTGTGTGGAGTTCTGATAGGTGTAATGAGCTAGGACTTTAGGGCATATCCAGCGTCACCCACCAGATGGTTCTATGAGAAGCCACTCTTTGCAAACTGATAAAAGTAACAGGTATGTATAAGTGTGAATCATGAAAACTACATGGGTGGCCTGAAAATACTTTGATACACAGGGTATCATCTACAATGACAACCTGTCAGTTGGAGTGATACCGTTTGCAGTTCGGATAACTCCTTTCCAGTTCACTAGGCAAAGCCTCTATTTCAGTGGGGGTACAGTCTATGGACCACAGAAAATCAGGGAAATGGACTTTGTGATAGAACTCCCAATAGGTTCATAGGAAATTACTAGGCTAACAGCTTAAGGGCCCTTACAGGCCTAGCCAATATAACCAAATTTTGCCCAATATGTGGCCCCCTAGGGGCAAGAGAGTGGCATGGATTTGTGCCTGTGCACTGAGTATCTTACAGATTGCCCATGTCCATAAGGGACACAGGCATTACTCCAGGTGTAAATTTGCAATTCCCATCCATTGGTCCAAACTTTATTTGAAGAGAGCCAGGGAAGGGCTCTGATTTATATAAATAGAAGGCCTGTTCCAAAGAAGGGACAATCTCTGAGACACATCTGTCTCTCCAGCATGTTTATTTTGAGTCACTGACTAAGTTTAGATCCCTAGTTCAGGTAACCCTTGTGCTATCTGACTTGCGGATGTGTAACAGCTCCATTAGGGCTGGATTTGTGAATGCCTTGTAGGTCAGGCATAGGTCACCCCATAACAGTTGGTAGGAGACAGAGTAAAGAGATAGGGCTTTTAGTCTATCTGCATAGTTCATGTTTACACCCGGTATTTTCTTTGTGAGGAACCTCTGAGATTCCTCCAGCTGCTGTAAGTTGTTTTCTTTTTCTGGGATACATGGAAAACACATTCTCCTCTACATGCTGAAACATGGCATTGAGGAACAGATGGAGTATTAATGCAGATGCCTGAAATACCCCATGGTGTTTCCAGCAAGACACTGAAACATCCCTGTAACTAATATGTATGTAAAGTCATGCATACCTTAGTATTCACTGGGATAGGCACTCCTTGACTCCTACTGGGCTGCAGATGAGGCTAACACATGTCTATGATTTCCTGCATGGTGTACGTTGTCCGCACAATACCGCTCCACTATGCCAGTATCATGGAAAGCATGAAATGTTAAGTGTGGTCATATGACCTGGGACCTTTGGCAGAGTCATCACACATTCATATTTATTTTAGCTGCTGCAATCCCTAACATCATGCACTACTTTACTCTGCCTGAATGCAAGAATATGGCTTTTTACAAATCTAAAGCAGGTGCAGCACTCCCACAAGGCATTTAAACATTTCTTAATCACTCCACCATTTTTTGGCTCCTTAGCATATGCAGCCCTTTATTATACAATCATTAGCATACAGCATGATTAACCATGTTATTTCAGCTGACCGCATCATGATGCTAGCTTTCCTGACTTATACTTACCCTGTGCCTAGCCACTCATCGCACAGATTCACCTGCCATCTTGCAGCAAAGTTTTCTAAATCTGTCCCTCTGTGAACAGCTATGTTTACACAGTATGTGTATAAAAATGACACAGAAGAAGTGGGCAATGCACACATACATCCTGACCTACACACCTTTGATCATGCATTTATGGATATTATTACTTATAGATAAAATGATGATTCAAGAATGCTAGCCCCAGCATCTTGGAGCAAGGCATCATCAGCAAAATAAGTGTGTGTGCGTGCGTGCGCGCGCGCGTGTGTGTGTGTGTGTGTGTGTGTGTGTGTGTGTGTGTGTGTGTGTGTGTGTGTGTGTGTGTGTGTGTGAGACTATCCCTGAAATGCTGAAGATGGTTTGTGAAACGTTATGGAAATGCTATATGTTTGTCATATTTACTTTATTAAACCATTAACGGCCTTGGCAACAGGAGTGCAAGCAACACCTATCTATAAGCAGCATAGTGGAAATCAACATAAAAATGAGGTGGATAACTTATACACATCCTCAGCTGTACATCTTTGTTTTATTTTTTCAAACACTTATAAATGTTAGTCATATTTGCACATCAGTATCTGAAGAATGATATCCTTGTCATTAGGCAGCATGGCTACATATAAAAGCTGACATTCATGCACAATTAAACTATCATTTGTGATTGATAGGGCTTAAGTATTTGAGTGTTTGCAGTAGGTTAGGAACGCTATGAAATATTTCCATATTTTCAGTAATGCAAATGTGGAATGCGATACTGTTGTGTTGGCAGGGCCTATGCAATCAATCCATCAATCAATCAGTGGGTGCTAGGCAAAAACATTACATTAAAATAATTTGTGTAAAATAAATGCATCCAACATATGACTGTTTGCTTTAGGTACAAATATCGATATTAAAAATCTAATAGTGAATTTGACTAGCTGACAAGATACTGATTCATTTGTGAACACCCTTCCATACTTGCTATCACAAAAAGAGTGAAATCACAGGAATGCAAAGAGCATTCTAAAAGAATAAAACAGAAAAAAAGTATTGCATTCCTGCATCCTCACACCCCCACTTTGTATATGTACTAAGTTTGAGGTCACACCATCATGGGGAAAGGGGATCTTCTAGTACACTGGCAATCTGACCTTCTTGAGGAAAACTATGGCAGTCATTCACAGTCATTGCACATATTGTGAGCTACTGTAGGACCAGTGCCTCATTTAGTCATTTATTACTGCATCTTTCTGTAAGCAGTGTTACTGGTAAATCTCAGCCTGGTTCATAGGTTCATAGGTAAATACTACGCTATTAGTCTGCTCTGGTGTCTTAGACTATAGTTTGGATTGTAATAGTGACAGTATTGTAATTTTTGCTGCAGTATTTGTGAGTCTACAGCTGTTTACATTCCACCTTTGCTGATAGTCTTATATTTTCCTCATTCGCCTGCATATAAACTTGCATTCCAATGGCCTGTTTGTTACAGTTGCTACTACTGATACATCTGTTACTGTTTTTCCCCTCTTCTTGTGTCTGCTACATTGTTATAGTCTTCTCAGATGCCACTAATACATTAAGTACTACTCCCTGCTGTTCCTTACTTTTTATATACTAATTGCAATTTTCCCTGTGCCCACTGTAAAAGCTAAAGTTTCTGACATTCTAACCTACCTGGGGTCATTGAACTGTAGCTCAGTCATAGGACTAAGAAAACTGTGACCTGCTATAGGTTATGAAGTCACAGAGCTCCAATGTTGGCTTTATTTAATTGGATCCCTCCCTATCTATCTGCTATAACCAGGACAAAGCTATAAACAGGACAAAGATCTGGCCACCCAGTGTCTTTTATTCAAGACTCTGAGAGGCCTGAAAAGCCCTAAACTGTGAGAAATTAGCTTTTCATCAAAAAGGGAAGAAAAAAAAAATCAGTGCTGCTCCACACTGCTGCCATGGACTTGCAGACAACCCAATATAGCGTAAGAGCTTTTTTCCCCTTATAAGACACCTGGAAAATGTATACAACCTGAGAAATCCATGACTGGGGCTCACGTAACCTCCAACAAATGCAAATACACACATCTTCAGAAGTACACCATGGACCAGATACCTAGGCATATCCCCATGCCTTAGTAGTAAGTCAACCCAAACATTATCCTAAATTGACTGACCTCCAAGCAGTTAGTCACCCTTAGTCATTCTTGTCAAATCCATGCACCAGCATTTCCCTGCAACCTTTGTAGCCAGCATGATTGGCATGGGTATACTGAGACTTAAGAATTGCCTCATGCCTTCTGATAATCCTGTAACAGCAAAACACATCTAGTGAGAGATGGGCATACATAATGTCCTTAGAGGAAAAAATCTCATACACAATAAATTCAGACACAGCACAGTCAGCAGTTCTCCACACATCACACCTCACCAAGGCCATCACAATTTACATAATCTACCATATGCTGATATTCTAAAGATTAGCTTGCCTAAAACCACAACACAGGCACAACACAGCAAGTTAAGCCTAGCTCCTCAAAATACACAATGAGTCCCAAAGTAATGGATGCTGAGTCTGCAAGGCAGGCATTTACCCAACCAAACGTTTAGGTATTCGCAGCACCATTGTAAGACATACAGAAGTACCTCTTATCAGTCTGAGCAAGGAAAGAGTGACAGTTGCATGTCTGGTGCTTGGATCCATCAAATCACACATGTACTTAAGTCCTTGAACAACAAGTACCAGTATGACACTGTCATTGTACATGTGGGTGTCAATGACTTGAGATGTACCTCCACAGAGTATATGAAGAGAAACATGTTGGAACGTTCAGACTATATATCCCAGATGGGTATGACCCTAGCATTAAGCACTATTCTACCTTCTCCAAAAATACTGCTGCAATATGAGCAAATAAAATGACTTTAGTAATTGGCTTAGCTTTAGTAGGCTGCAGTGGTGCAGTGGTTAGAGTTGTTGTCTTACAGCAAGAGGTTCTCCCTTTCGATTCTCGGCTGGATCGCCTTCTCTGTGGAGTCTGCATGTCTACCTCGCGGTCGAGTGATGTTTGAAAGACATGCAGGTAGGTGTGTGCGTGAATGGGTGTGCCTTCTTTGAAGGTTGGGCATCAGGCTGGCAACTCGGCACCCTACAAGCCCACTGCCAATCATTAGTGGACCGGAGTTCCGCTGTGGCAACCCCTAACTGGGAAAAGCCAAAAGACTAAGAAGTAATTGGTTTAGCTTTTGATATTATTCAAAAGAGGGTCCAATATTTGTCAGCTTGGGTGAATATGATCAACAGATTCTGCTTAGTCAGAAAATGCCTGCATCTGTCCAGTCTAGGGTTTTGATTACTGGCAAAGATGTTGTCCATCCCACAGTGTCTTTTTAGGCAATGTCCATCTAATAAAACTACCAACATAACAAAGAAAGCAAAGTAAAACATGAAGATTTTACTGATCAATGCTGGGAGCCTAAATAAGAAACTCAACTCCTTACAAACCCTTCTCATTCTGGAAGATGTAGATGTCTGTGTAGTGACTAAGACATGATGTAAAATGGTGGCTAGTACAACAGATGTGCTGGGCTATGCCTTCTACATGTTTAGACTAGCTACTGAACAGGAGGGTAAAAAAGGTTGAGGTGTCTCACTCTTCATCCAGAAGAGACTTTCATCAAAGCTGGTAAAGCAACACGATACACTAAAGCTTCTTTATGTCGAAATAACCATCACAAAAATCACATACCCTATAATAACTCGCTATAATGGCGGCTCATGCCATCAGATTGCAGGACTGCAGCCCCCCCCCAGCTGTGAACTGACTGTGAAAAAAAGAACATTTTTAAAAAAATAAAATTGTATACTACTGTATACAGTAGTATATACTGCTGACTGTGGCTGCTTAGCTTTAGCTACGAGTCCAACTGTTTTGCTGAAGTCCCAGAACTTGAACTGCACATGCTCAGCGAGTTCTGGGGTTAAAAAAAAAACAAAGCAGTTTCTGTAAATCTGGACTGTTGTAAAAACAGTCCAGATAAAAGAGAAAAGGCATCAGTGTGATGCCCAGAAGTCTATGCAGCTTGTAACCATAGTTTTCTGTAAGGGGTTCGGACTAGCACGCCTGTAGTCAGAAGCGTGATGTCACTAACATGGATGGCTTGTGATTGGTTCTTGCTCTCTTCCCGCACTTCTTTGAGTGCTGGACTAAAGAGCGAGCAACAGTCAATAGCACTCTAAGCACTGTAGTTGCTTGGTTTGCATTACTGAGCAGAGTCCAATCGCATGTTCGTTCAGACAATCATGGACAGACAGTGAGTGACTGATTGAGCTAGCTGAGTCTGACAGGACAGAGTGTTTTGTTTTTTTACTTACTGGTGGTATGTATGTATTTACTACCTTAAACCTTTTGGAATTTTATGGGCAACTTTTTTTTTATTACATGCTGGCTGCTGTCCCTGTCGCTGAATAATTGCTGATAGTAACTGCCTTTCATTTTATACAATGCTCCTGACTTTGCCATTGCCTTCTATTTTTAGTGCATTTCTCACTTTTCTGGCAAATTGTAGAGGTGTGCAGTCACTAAATAATGACAGACTTGATAGTCTTCAGAAACCTGTTATTCTAGCAAGCAAGTTTTTAAATATATATGATGACTGCTAGTATTTAAAAATTAAAATCCATCTCGGACTGTGGGACTTTGTTCCTATTATTTATTTATTTATTTTTTGTACTTTTCCCTGATTTTGTGCTAAGAGGTTGAGAGATGTTTCTAGCAGGAAAGGTTCTAGCCAGGATGTACATTGGAAAAACTGGGAGATGTTTGCCTTACAGTTACAGATTCAAAGAAAACAGTACAGCAATCAGAAATGTGTTTTAATGACAGACTTCATAGCCTTCAGAAACCTGTTATTCTAGCAAGTGTTTACAAATATATGATGACTAGCATTTAAAAATCCATCTCTGACTGTGGGCCTCTGCACCTATTATTTATATATTTATTGTTTTTACTTTGCCCTGATTTTGTGCTAAGAGGTTGAGAGATGTTTCTAGCTATGTGATGTGATGTACTAAGTTGTTTGCAGGAAAAGTTCAAGCCAGGATGTACTTTGGAGAAACTGGGAGACATTTGCCTTACAGATTGAAAGAAAACAGTACAGCAATCAGAAATGTGTTTTCTTTTTCTTTATTTTTATATAAAATATTCTAAGTTCCTCAATTATATTTCCATAAAGAAAGCATTTAGCAAGCCAGCAACACTCTGATATCCTGCCTTGTACTTTTGGTACAGGATATGTACGAGGGTAGTGTGACAGCGGTGAGGTCTGCTATGGGAGTGATGGATGCGTTTAAGGTGGAGGTGGGATTAGCTCTGAGCCCTTTCTTATTTGCAATGGTCATGGACAGGTTGACAGAAGAGATCAGACAGGAGTCCCCGTGGACTATGATGTTTGCAGATGACATTGTGATCTGTAGTGAGAGTAGGGAACAGGTGGAGGAGACCCTGCAGAAGTGGAGATATGCTCTAGAGAGAAGAGGAATGAAGGTCAGCAGGACTAAGGCAGAATATATGTGTGTGAATGAGAGGGAAGATAGAGGAATGGTGAGGATGCAGGGAGTAGAGGTGGCAAAAGTGAATTTAAATACTTGGGATCAACAGTTCAGAGTAATGGTGAGTGTGGAAGAGAGGTGAAGAAGAGATTAGAGGCAGGATGGAGTGGGTGGAGAAGAGTGTCAGGAGTGATTTGTGACAGACGAGTGCCAGTAAGAGTGAAAGGGAAGGTCTACAGGAGGGTAAGTGAGACCAGCTATATTATATGGGTTGGAGACAGTGGCATTGACAAAAAGGCAGGAATCAGAGCTTGACGTGGCAGAGTTGAAGATGTTAAGATTTGCACTGGGTGTAATGAGGATGGACAGGATTAGGAATAAGTATATTAGAGGGTCAGCCCAGGTTGGAAGGTTTGGAGACAAAGCCAGAGAGGCAAGATTACGTTGGTTTGGACATGTGCTGAGGAGGGATGCTGAGTATATTGGGAAAAAGATTCTAAGGATGGAGCTGCCAGGTAACAGGAAAAGAGGGAGGCCTAAAATAAGGTTTATGGATGTGGTGAGAGAGGACATGCAGGTGGTTGGTGTGATAGAGCAAGATGCAGAGGACAGGAAGAAATGGAAACAATTGATCTGCTGTGGCGACCCCTAACAGGAGCAGCCGAAAGAAGAAGACGAAGACTTTATACAATGTTAATGTTGATTCTTTTTATAAAATGTAATGATGGCATGACAAAAAGGTGCCCAGATTGCCAAATTTAAATAAGTGAGTGAATGAAAAAGTTAAGTCAATATGCTAATAAATTAGACAAGTTGGAACAAGGTGGTATACATTAAAGCAGTTGCCTAAACTGCAGGATAGAGGTGGTTGATGGAAGATGCAGTTTAAGAGACGTCAAGACACTTGATCATTTAGAAGAATGTTTAAGTACCTGCTCATAGTTTCATACAAAAAATGTCTGTATCTCACAACCCTAAAGTATGACGGTATTCTGGGATAACCTAACCTAGTAAGAACAATATATATGGATTAGCTGCATTTGTTATTATGTCTCTTTGTATGTATGTGTGTGTGTGTGTGTGTGTGTGTGTGTGTGTGTGTGTGTGTGTGTGTGTGTGTGTGTGTGTGTGTATATATATATATATATATATATATATATATATATATATATATATATATATACACACACACACACACACAATTTACATGCTCTAAATTAATGGCACATCATTAAAGATTGAAGTTAGAAAATAATGACAGACGTTTACGTGTAAGACGTTATACCCTTCAGAAAATTCATGCTAATGCTAAACCTGTTCTATCAACTTTCTAGGTTTGTAAGAGCAATATTTCAGAATTGTCCCTATTTGTACCACTTTTCATATGGCTTTGTCCAGATTTCCTACTCTAAAAGGTATGGTTGTGTGTGTGTGTGTGTGTGTGTGTGTGTGTGTGTGTGTGTTTGTGTGTGTGTGTGTGTGTGTGTGTGTGTGTGTGTGTGTGTGTGTGTGTGTGTGTGTGTGTGTGTGTGTGTGTGTGAATATATGTATTATATTTCTGCGTGACTGCAATATATAATTAATTGTAAAGTAAGTAGAGTTAATTCCCATTTATCCAGCCTGATGGTGTAGGGAGATAAAAACCTGGCACAAAGGATGACCATGCTTATCCTGGGGAATAATTCATGCTGTCATGGGCAGATTTTTATCCAAGCTCTTGTGCAGACCAGTACTTATAATGATAGCTGAGCTGGGTATGTTGGAGGACTGAAGAGACAGGGTCATTCCAGAGCCTGAGGAGCTCAGGTCCCCATCAGGCTAGTCCTCATTGCATAATGAGAATCAGCATGATGACATATGTGACACTGCTGGCTTCTAGCTCCTCTCTACCTCCCAAACCAAAGGCTCCACTTCCCCTTCCCTTTCTCACCCCACCTGTGACAGCCTCAGCCATGAGGATACCATCTGGCCACCCATGCTCACTCCACTCCTCTTCTCATTGTCAGGCTGGCCACACTCAGGGTTTTCCACCGGTCATGGAAGTCAGGGGTAGTGGGAGTATCACCTGATAAGCTGATGGTGAGTTGGTGGGGCACATTACAGGAACTAAAAATAGAAGTAAGACCCATTTGAAGTATTTACATTTTCATTATATTTTATGTTTCAAAATATGTACATTACATTTCTGTGAAACTGTAATGACTAATTACTGGTGTTGTAGCTGGGTTATACATTAATAAGAAAAATGAATGTGCTTAAATAAGTGCTGGATTCAGGTCCCTCAGTGGTAAAATGAATAATGTAACCAAGAACCTACTTGCAAAGTGACAGGGCTAATTCCTTTTTTATTGCCCATATTTCTTTTTCTTTCTCTCTCTTTCTGTCATGCATGCAAGTTTGTAGTTACATGTGTGTTTTACAATTTGCATGCTAAACTCTTGATTTGTTGTTAGATGTAAGCTAGCAGCTGTAGAGGACAGCATGCTGTGTTAGTAGAATAGAAAAAGAGAAGATACTGATTTCTACTAAGAGCTGGTAATAACTTACTTGGACATGGTATTTACAGTTTTCAAGATCCCAACTCCATTATAACCTACTTAAAATATACGTTGTCAATCACAGAGCAAAGAAAAAGATAAAAGTGCACAGCTGAAGACATTTGACGAAAACTTAAAGAAGCTTAATTTGTACACCTCCAAAAAAGTAAAAAGGAGAACATAAAAGATACATTTCATTACCTCAGATGTATCCATAGTCCAAAAATATGAACATTTTTTTACAAAAATATGCAAGAAAAAGGGTTATTGTTTAAAACTACACATTACATAGCGAGCTTAGGGAGAGTGTAAGAAAAAATCTGTTTTTATTTAAAGAAAAGAAGTCTGACACTTTGCAGGCTCTACCCGTCAACTAAACGGAATGCCAATCTATCATGTGTGGTCCATAACCAGTGCAGTAATCCTTTAAGCACTTTATCTAGAGCTTGTTTCTTGTTTGCTGTTTATTTTTTACTTTGATCACATTTTCCTTATGAAACAAGTAGATAGTTGTTGTCAGGCAGCATGTCTTTTCTGGATAAAAAACATTTTTAGAAATGGGGGTATCACAGAGATTGCCACTTTCAGCATGTTACTTGGTACTTTTATAAATCTGAATATTTTTTATTTTTATTTAACAATTGTTAACTGGGAAAATCTGACTTGGAATGAGCCAATTTTCAGCAGAGGCCCGGGGAGAAATGCTCCAGATGCGTGTCTTTGTAACGTGGGAGGAAACAGGAATACCCAGAAGAAACCACCATGAACGCAGGGAGGACATACAGACTCTGTACAGAAGGCACCCCAGCCGACAATCGAACTGGAGAACCTCTTGCTGTGAGGCGACAATGCTATCGCTACCACTGCACCTCTGTGATGTCCAAAATATAAATTATAATTAGAACTACAGTGCAAAGAGAAGTGGTTTGAGTTGAGTGCTGCTTATCTTTTTATACTTGATTTTGACTGGCATTCCAGTAATGTATTTAAAAAGCAATTTATTTTTTCATGCCTTACAGCCTTTTTGTTTCCCTCTAGATATTAAGTAAGCTGTCATGTAGCCAATGGATTGAAAATTTTTTTTTCTTCTACAATTCATTTTGCCTTGATTGGACTCTCATAATGACGGTTTGGCACCCAGAGCAGCGTATTTAATTAAAGTCCTAGTTTTTTGTGGTTTTGAGCATAGCTCCACCCCTTTCTGGTTGCTCACACCCCTTACCATTGGCCCCACTCATTCAACTGCCTCCTGCAGCCCCCCTTTGATTTGAAGTCACCAGCCACCACTAAGAACTTCCTCTATGACCAAAAAAGTAAAAATGCCTATCTACAGGAACTGGAGCCACTCAGTATTAAACCCAATACCATTTTAATAGGTGATCTAAACTATCCAGCTATAGACTGGGAAACCTAATCCACCATTTGAGCAGATTCCTAAACTTTGTCAATAGAACCACCTTGGAACAATTAGGCAGAGTAAACACTAGGGAACAACATCTTGGATCTTACTAATATGGGGTCATCTTGCACTATCCCTTGCATATCTTTGTCACTTGTTCGATCTGACCATAAAGCCATCTCCTTCAAAATCAAACTGAAAGCAGAGACCCCTTCCACTCAGTGTACCTTTAGAAATTTCTCTAAGACAAACTACCTACTCCTAAGTGATACATTGGGAAACATCAAATCCCCACCAGATTTAGTTAACTCCACTGAATACATGGGCATTTATAACACCACACTATACCAGCACACAAACAGCTGCATAGATGTAACTGTACTCTTTAGAAACAAATGCAGGGCAGACTCCAGCAATGAACTTCCATGGTGGAACCATAATATCAACAAGCTGTACAATAAATGGGAGAGACTTTTTACTACAAGTACGAAAAGCAATTCCCATATTGATAGAGCCCTCATTAAAACAAACACTGCAGTAGCATAAAATCTAGCAAAGCTAAGTTTGAGGCTAAAATAACCTCCCAAGCCAAATAAAATCACAAGACCTTTCTTATGCTTCATAATTTCAGAAGCATAATTCAACAATATACTGAGCTCATTAAAAGAGATGTTACCTACACTTAGGCTGAAGATATAGCAAACCTACTGGCTGATAAATTCAGCTCCATCATTACCTCTCTCCCCCCTCCATCTATTCCACAAGATATACCTGAAACTGACTTGGCTTCAGCAATTACAGAAGAACTAAGTCCTAAAATCATTGCTAGAAATACTGCATCATTGGGTCCTGTCAATATCCCTAGACGGATTCACTTTAGAAGCTCGAAATACTGAAATATCAAAATTCAGTTTTTCAAGCCCATAAAATGGAATCCTGAGAACAGCGAACGCTCAGAAGTGCAAAATTCAAAACCTTGAAGACCAACGGTTTTGAATTTTGCACTTCTGAGGTTTCGCTGTGGGTATGGATTCAGGCGAGTGTGTGTGTGTGTGTGTGTGTGTGTGTGTGTGTGTGTGTGTGTGTGTGTGTATGTGTGTGTTAATGGTTTTGAGTAGGGGCTGTGGTGTGTGTCAGTGTGTTTTGTTGCTATGATGTGTGTGTGCGAGGAGAATGTAGCGTGTGTGGTGGTGTTTTGTGTGTGTTTGTGTGTAGTGTGACCTTGGAGTGAGAATATTTAAGTAGGGGGGTGTGGGGGCACAGCCCCCCACATGGTGGGTGCAGGGGGGCTTGCCCCCTGCTTTTATGTAGTAGAGAGCTTGTGTTTGTGTGTGGGGAGGATGGTGTGTGTGGGTGTGTGTGGGTGTGTGTGGGTGTATGTGGGTGTGTGTGGGTGTATGTGGGTGTGTGTGTGTGTGTGTGTGGGTGTGTGTGTTTGTGTGTGCGTGTGTGCGTGTGTGTTGTGTGTGTGTGCAGTAGAAGCATGGAATTCAAAATCTCTGGTGTGCAAGATTTTGAATTTCACAGTTCTGAGTTTTCGTGGTTTAAAAAATTTGACTTTATAGCTTCGAAATACTGAATTTCGATATTTCAGTATTATGAGGATATGAAGTGAATCCCCCTAGGCATATCTTAATTGGCATGAAATATGATTAAGCCACCACCTAAAAATCAACAAAATGTCTTTGTATATACTTTGACAATCAGTTAAGTTCAACTTTCAAATAAAACGTATAGGTTCATAGGTTTATATGTTCATAGGTTCATACTAGGCTATCTGCCCTAGGGCATTTATAAGCCTAGCCAGAAGTGTGTGGCTTTCACCACCCCTTAGGTTGAAGAATACTATACCCATTAGTTTGCGGTGCCTCTGGCCAGCAGTGATACAGAGATGATCCCGGGGTAAACCTACGATCTCCCATCCACTGGTCAAGATTCCTCTTGAACAGAGCCAGCGAGGTGCTCTGTCTCACATGGACCTGGATTCTGTTCCACAGCATAGGGAGTCTCTGGGTGATGAATCTGTCCCTCCAGCACGTCCTATTTATATCCGTGTTGAGGTTTAAGTCTCTTGCTCTTGTGGCTCTGGTGGATTTGGATTTTTTGAGGTGGAGCATGTCCATTAATTCCGGGTTGGACATGGCCTTGTATGTCAGGCACAGGTCACCTCTGAGCAGACGGTATGCGACTGAATAGAGCTGGAGTTTCTTCAGTCGGGCAGCATATGGCATATTTTTGAGCCCCTTTATCCTTTTGGTGAGGAACTTTTGGGGTCTTTCCAATTGCTGCAGGTGTCGGGTAAGATACATTCCGAATGGGGCATTGTACTCAATCATTGGTCTGATAAGTGAAGAGTACAGGGGAACAATGACCTCCCTTGATCTGGATGTGAATCCCTTCATAATCAGGTGGGTAATGTAGAAGGTCCTCCTAACCACTTTGGCAATGTGAGTGTCAAAAGAAAGGTTACTTGTCAACTTGGGTCCCCAGGTCCCTGATAACCTCTTCTGTGCTTAATGGATTGCCACCTATGTGGTAACTTGGGGTTACCTTGTTTTTACCAAAGGGTATGACTATACATTTTTTGGCGTTTAGCTTAAGGCCATGGCTCTGGCACCAGTTATCCATTTCTATGAGACCTCTCTGAAGGATATCTGTGTCTGATGGATTTTCAACTATGGCGCCCAGTTTGCAGTCATCTGCAAACTTTGTCAGCCACAATCCTCCTATGTTTGCCTGCACTTCTGAAAAGTAGATGCCGAACAAGAGGGGGCCCAGGACTGAGCCCTGTGGGACACTGCTTGTGACCGGCTTGGAGTCTGACATGGCACCCTCATCAATGGCCTTGGTGACTGTTTCAAAAAAGTCGACCAAGTTCAAGAGGCATGATCTGCCCTTGACAAAGCCGAATTGGGTAATTACTAAAGGTAACCTCACACTAGATAAACTTTATAGAACTATATTGCTTCTGCTTCATGAAAGCAGAACTGCTGTCTTTAGATCTTATCTTCCTTCTCTCTTCTATTCATCCTACTCTGAGCCGGATCCAGTGTAAGGTGACCTAGGCAGCTGCCCAGGGCCCCTTGTTGGCTTTAAAAATATTCCTTGTTCTGTTGTGCTCCTTTAAGAATCCCCAACAACCTCAGGGCCTTGGATTTTGCAGATAAATCCCAAGCTGCAGCAGAAAGTGAGTGCTATGCAGTGATATACATCTAAGGTGTGTGCATGTGTGTGTAATGCCCTGGTTAGGGACACTGTCTAGTTAAGTGACTCTTCTCAGAGTCAAACCCTAAACCTTAGATATTGGAAGTCAAGAACAATAATCCTTTCCACCAACTGCCAGGCCTCCTTTAACTTTTTTTTTATATTACCAAGGATTACAGTATATCAATATCATAGAATGTCACAGTTTTCTGGTTCAAAGTTAGTGTCAGTGGTGCGACGGTTAGCATACTTGCCTTTGGTGCAAAGGTTGAGTTTTAGTTCTACCCAGGTTAGATACTTTGCCGACACTACAGCACAGCATAAGGCGGCTGCTGGACTTCTGATCGTGTTATCCTCCGGATGAGATGTTAAACTGAAGTCTCATCTACTTAAGTTGGTGGTAGCTCAGGTAGATGCAAAAGATCCTACAGCAGCTTGAAGTTCCCTGATGCCCTGGCCCAATTTCCTCTAGTAGTATAAATACCACCTCGGGTCTCCCCTGAAACAGGCCCCTAGTCTAGTAGGACTAACCCAGTTAACATTAAAATATATGTTGATGCAAAACCTCTTGTGCTGCTAACTTTAGTGGTTAAGAGTTGTCTGCTCTTGTATATCTCCAGTTTTGCGGAACATCTTTTATTTTTGCCTCATATTATGCCCAGTTCTTGAGCAAGATACTTAATCAGACAGTACTTTCAGGCAACTGGAAATGAGATAGGATCCTCAATAATCGCCTGGAGTGCAAACCTAGCAATTACGTATGAACCAAAGTACTTATGGTGTAAAGGAAAGAAGGAAATGCATTGTAGGAAATAGAAGCAGCATCATATGAACCACATTCTATTGATGTGATCCTTGTTTTGTTGAATGTTGACAGTGAGTTTAGTAATTAGCTGTAAATATAGTAGACAACATGAAGTCTGAGATTAGTGTTAAATTAAACATGTATTCATAGCTAAACTATGATCTTGTTTTTGTAAGTACACAGAAATGAAATATAATATGTTTGAGCTCTAACAACTTGTCTAGCACTCGCTGCACTATGAGCTATTACAGAGCTGCTTCCTGTAGTACATGGTTTGATTGCATCATCTTCATTTGTCTTCTATGCCAGCTTCACCAGCCGGTACTCCTGGGCTGCTCCTGTAATAGGGGACTTTACTCTAGTGTCAAGTCCTAGGCTGTTAGCAAATGCATTGCTGATTTGTCTTTTGAATTCCTCCACCCATCACAAACAAGAATTAATACTTCACTACATGCTATTTCAGTATGAATCCCAGCATGCCTCTTATAGTTGAGTGGATTGTCAGATGGATTTTAATTAAATGTGAGTTACAAATTAACATGTTTGTTTCTCAGGCTAAGTTTGTTTGTGATGTGAGTGTTTTGTTTAGAAAATAACTGTCAAGTGTTTTTTCCTTTGGTAAAAAATTGAAATAAAGATTTTAATGAAATCTAAATCTCTTACATTGCAAAAAGTAAAGAAAATAGCATGTATACTGACAGATAGAAAAGGTGTATTGCAATTGGGAAGAGACAGCCAAGTAACAGGATATTGCTATAGTTGGCAGGGGCCTGATTCATTACCATGTATAGGGTTCCTTTTGTCCAAGATCTGGTGCTGTTGACTCTGGAGGTGCATGCTGCAACAATGCACCATTATTAGCCGTACAAGTAGGTCAGATCATATACTAAATGATGTCAGGTATGATAGTTATTCTTGATGACAGAGAATATGTAGGGAAGTAAAAATGAGATACAGGTGTAATGCAAGCATATAAGCCCCTTCCTCCAAAATAGCATGATTTATGCAGTAATATTTTTGATTTTTGTAAGACTTGTGGGTTGTTGAACAAAAGATGTTGCAGCATTTATATTGTCCTGCTTTAGTCATTGCACTAAAGAATGAATTAATTCATTATTAGGCCTGGAATATACAGTATGTAGTCTTAATATGTTGCATTTTAATAATATATTTTTGCAGTAACCTTTTTTACAACTTCCAACAACTGCATATGGGTTGACATTTGTCAGTTCTTATAGTCTACATTATTTGTAGTGATCAGAACCTTCTGATCTTTGGCACCCATTATGCAGTCATTGTTACATATTATTGTTCTAGAATTTTCTTTATAAGACCAGATTATAAAGGATTTCAGCATTTGGCTAAAAGCTGTTGGTTTGGCAGTTAGCAAAGAAGACTAAAACTCCAACTTGTTAATGAGCTACTTCCTATGACAAGGGTGCGGGTATTGAATCTTTCCACCTTTATTTACCTTTTGTGTGACATTGAACAAGCCACTTAACCAGACAGCAGTTTGCAGCAATTGGGAGTTTGGGCTAAACTCCTTAATGGTCTCCAAGACTGCATGCCTAGTAGCTATGAACATGTTGTCATGAGTTTCAATGCCTTTTCAATTAATGTGACTTTCTAGGGCAGAGGAGTTTACTGCTACTTTTGCTAAGTCTGTTATCAATGTGAGACTGTTTTATTTTGTTTAGAAAATGACCCTAAGTGTGTGTGCTATAAAATTTGAAAATGTTTTAAATGAAATACGAATATCTGTAATTGTTAAAGTGAAGAAGTAAACTAATATGCACACTGACAGATGTGAACAGTGTTTATGGTAATTGGGAGGAGATGGCCAAGTAATAGGACAACAGAATGGCTAAGGGGGTGGGGATTCTGGTCCATTATCCTGTCTAGGGCCTCATTTGACCATGTTCCACCTCTGATCCTACCTCCTCTAACATGTATCAATTTCACTCCAACACAAGCTAAGAAAAGATCATAAAGATAATAGTTAGATTTGCTGCAGAATTTAACAGCTGCATGTATCATCAATCTTAATGCAATCTTGGGGCTTGAATTTATTTCTATTTTTCTTCTATTCATTTATGTTGTGTTCATAAACTACTTTACAATGTACATGTCTATCATTATCTAGTGTTCCCACAAAGACATATCTCAATTACTCAATTTTATATATATGTGTATATATATATATATATATATATATATATATATATATATATATATATATATATATATGTGTGTGTTATCTATATGTATTTAGAGGTTCATAGTTATAGACTAGGCTATCAGCCACTGTGGCCTTTTAGCCATTCAACTCAAATGTATCCCATGAGTTATTGTGCCTTTGAGGTTATTCTAAGGGGGTGTATGTTAGGACATGATTTAACAGTTGCCTCTGTTCATCATAGACATAATTGTTGGACCAGGGCTGAATTTCTGATTTCCCATTTACTGATCCTGATTGCACTTGGATAGTGCTAGGGAAGGGCACTGCTTCACATGGATCGGAAGCCTATTCAGAGAATGTGGATTCTCTAAAATACATACTTGCTCCTCCAACATGTCCTATTTAAGTTACAAGCAAAGTTTAAATCCTTAGATCTCATAGTTCTAGTGCTGCTGGTTTTGTAGATATGCAAAAGATCCATCAGAGCAGGATCCAAGGATGCCTTGTATGCCAGGCATAACTCGCTTCTCAGCAGTCTGTAGGAAACAGAGTATATGGAATAGGCTCTGATGCATTCTGCATAGGATATTGTATTTATACCCTGTATTCTTTTTGTGAGGAACCTCTGTGGATGTTCAATTTGTTGCATTTGCCTGGTCAAGTACATACTGAAAAGGGCATTATGCTCTATGATGGGTCTGCTGATGGCTGAGTTCACTGGCATGATGACTTCCCTGGATCTAGATACCCTTACCTTCCTTATATGCTGAGTGACATAAAATGATTTTCTTACAGTCTTAGAGGCACAAGTTAGTCAAAAGCTAGGTTATCTTCAGGATTCTCCAAACACCCTGACTACTGTGTCTACTTTTATGGGTGTTTTATCAAAGAAGTTGTTTCCCTGTGTGTCTGACTTCCCAAAACATACTATTTATAGGATCATAGGATGTTACTAGGCTAATGGCCTAGGGCCCTTACAAGCCTAGCCAAGTACATCCCCTGTTCTCAGTAATATCAAGGTATTAAGTGGAAGTAAGTCAACAACTTCTGCCCCTGTCCAAGAGGGACACAGTTGCAACTCCCAGGGTGATTTTGCAGTTTCCCATCCGATCATCCAAATTACATTTCAATAGGGTCAGCAAGGGGTTCTGCTTCACCTGAATTAGAAGTTTGTTCCTGAGGAGAGATAACTTCTGTGAAACATATCTGTCTCTCCAATAAGTCATGTTGATGTCACATACTGGATTGAGTTTCCTAGAGCGAGTGAATCTTATATCATTTGATTTACTGAATGTGCAGCATTTCCATTAGAGCAGGATCTGAAATTGCTTTATATGCAAGGCAGAGGTCACATCTGAGTAGTCTGTAAGACACAAAGTATAGTGACAGTGATTTCAGTCTGTCAACGTATTACATGTGCTAAAGACCCTGAATATTCTTTAAGAAACTTTTGAGGTCTTTCCAGTTGCTTCAAGTGCCTGGTAAGGTACATAACAAAGGTAGCATAGTACTCTATTATTGGCCTGATGAGTGATAATTATGGGGAGGGGGATTATAACCTCTTTTGTTCTGGATGCAATGCCCTTACTTATGAGATGGGTGATGTAAAAAGCCTTTCTTACTACTGTGGAGACATAGTGGTCAAAGGAAAGGCTGTTGTCAAACTGTGTGCCCAAATCTCTCACCACTGATTGCGTGATTAGGGTGTTACTAATGTAATAATCTGCAGGGATGTCACCCTTACTGAAGGGGATGATAATGCTGTTTTTTGCATTGTGTTTTAGCTCATGACCTTGGCACCAGTCATTTGTGTAAGTCCCTCTTGTAGAATGTTGCTATCGTTTAGGGACTCGATTACTGCACCCAATTTGCAATCAACAGCAAACTTTGTCAGCCATAGGCCTTTTGATTTAGCCTGTACATCTGAGAAGTAGAGTCCAAACAATAGGGGCTCCAGCACTGATCCCTGTGGAACACCACTGGTTATGGGTCTGCTGGTGCAGGTAGTCACCTATTTTGACTGTATGCATTATATCTGTGAGCCAGTTTGCAACCCACCTGACAATATATGAGTTGATCTCTAGTTTTTTTAATTTCTCCAAGTCTTTTGGGTTTCTAATACCATGACAGGAATGGACACCATTCCTAAGTCAAAGTATGATTAAAGTTCATGAAATTAGTATTTCAATCTTTGTTAGCCAGAAGTGTTCTTTGCAGCACCCACAATGTGCCCAGTAATGACTCCTTCTGCAATTCATAAGGAATTACATGTATCGGTAACATATCTAAATATGACTGTAAATTCTTTTTTATAAGACCCGCTGCTCCTACTACTACTGGAACTGTGTGGATATCTTTCTTCCACATTGTTCTCATTTCTGCCTACAAATCCTGATATTTTATGACTTTGTGTCTCTCTGTATGCAAGACACAAGTTAATGGTTGTAGCGATTTCAGTGATCAATGCTATTTTTGCCTTCTTTTACTGGAGCACTATAGCTGGTTTTCTCGCATCTATCTTTTGACCTATTGGTAATGGGTGATCCCATGTGATGTAGACTTCATCATTTTCTATGATGCTTTGTGGTTCATGTATCCAGTGTTTTTCAGCTACGTCAATATTATAATGTTTGTTCAATCCCTAATTTGTGCAACAGCATTACCACATTATTATGCCTTTCAGTGTATAGCCCTTCTGCCATTAGTATGTCACAACCAACAACAAGGTGTGCAACTGTTTCCAATTCTGCTTCACAAAATCTACATTTGTCTGTTTGTCCCACATGTTCAATGGACTTTGTAAACCAATGTGTGCATTGTCCGCTATCTTGGGCCACCAATATTAACCTTTCATGTTTTGGTTTGAATTGCCTCTCCTTAACCATTCCTGCATTAGATCCTGATCAATATGAGGTTGTTCCAGGAGTTTTCTGTACTTGCAAGTATATTTATGCATTTTCCACATTTCTTGCCTTCTCATCTGATCCTTTACCTTATATTCTTTATTTTGTTTGTTTGGCACCTTCAGTTGCTGCCTGATATTTATCTACTTCTTGTCTGATTTCCATTTCCGCTTGACGCCGATGTGCTTTTGCTGACAAAGCAGGGAAGTCATCTTAGATTTATTCTCCTAATGTTACCAAACTTTCTCTATGTTTGGGTCTTGTGGGGTCATCAGATGTGTATGTAGTCCCATGATTGCAGATCTATATATGTTATCAATTTTAAGGAGGCCCATACCTCCTTTAGAACAGGGAATATACAATCTTTAAATACACTGATTTTTATAAATTATTTGAGCAAAAAGCATCCTTCTTGTTTTCCTTTCTAATCTATCCAGCACTTTTTGGGGACCAGTCAGTCACTCCCAAACTGTAAGTTAAGACAGGAAGAGCAAATTGGTCTATAGCTTGAACTTTGTTCCTAGGTGTCAATGCTGTTTTCATGATAATTTATGTCTTCTAAAATATCCATTACTGAGCTTTATTCGCATTTGTTCACTTGGATAGTGCTAGGGAAGGGCACTGCTTCACATGGATCGGAAGCCTATTCAGAGAATGTGGATTCTCTAAAATACATACTTGCTCCTCCAACATGTCCTATTTAAGTTACAAGCAAAGTTTAAATCCTTAGATCTCATAGTTCTAGTGCTGCTGGTTTTGTAGATATGCAAAAGATCCATCAGAGCAGGATCCAAGGATGCCTTGTATGCCAGGCATAACTCGCTTCTCAGCAGTCTGTAGGAAACAGAGTATATGGAATAGGCTCTGATGCATTCTGCATAGGATATTGTATTTATACCCTGTATTCTTTTTGTGAGGAACCTCTGTGGATGTTCAATTTGTTGCATTTGCCTGGTCAAGTACATACTGAAAAGGGCATTATGCTCTATGATGGGTCTGCTGATGGCTGAGTTCACTGGCATGATGACTTCCCTGGATCTAGATACCCTTACCTTCCTTATATGCTGAGTGACATAAAATGATTTTCTTACAGTCTTAGAGGCACAAGTTAGTCAAAAGCTAGGTTATCTTCAGGATTCTCCAAACACCCTGACTACTGTGTCTACTTTTATGGGTGTTTTATCAAAGAAGTTGTTTCCCTGTGTGTCTGACTTCCCAAAACATACTATTTATAGGATCATAGGATGTTACTAGGCTAATGGCCTAGGGCCCTTACAAGCCTAGCCAAGTACATCCCCTGTTCTCAGTAATATCAAGGTATTAAGTGGAAGTAAGTCAACAACTTCTGCCCCTGTCCAAGAGGGACACAGTTGCAACTCCCAGGGTGATTTTGCAGTTTCCCATCCGATCATCCAAATTACATTTCAATAGGGTCAGCAAGGGGTTCTGCTTCACCTGAATTAGAAGTTTGTTCCTGAGGAGAGATAACTTCTGTGAAACATATCTGTCTCTCCAATAAGTCATGTTGATGTCACATACTGGATTGAGTTTCCTAGAGCGAGTGAATCTTATATCATTTGATTTACGAATGTGCAGCATTTCCATTAGAGCAGGATCTGAAATTGCTTTATATGCAAGGCAGAGGTCACATCTGAGTAGTCTGTAAGACACAAAGTATAGTGACAGTGATTTCAGTCTGTCAACGTATTACATGTGCTAAAGACCCTGAATATTCTTTAAGAAACTTTTGAGGTCTTTCCAGTTGCTTCAAGTGCCTGGTAAGGTACATAACAAAGGTAGCATAGTACTCTATTATTGGCCTGATGAGTGATAATTATGGGGAGGGGGATTATAACCTCTTTTGTTCTGGATGCAATGCCCTTACTTATGAGATGGGTGATGTAAAAAGCCTTTCTTACTACTGTGGAGACATAGTGGTCAAAGGAAAGGCTGTTGTCAAACTGTGTGCCCAAATCTCTCACCACTGATTGCGTGATTAGGGTGTTACTAATGTAATAATCTGCAGGGATGTCACCCTTACTGAAGGGGATGATAATGCTGTTTTTTGCATTGTGTTTTAGCTCATGACCTTGGCACCAGTCATTTGTGTAAGTCCCTCTTGTAGAATGTTGCTATCGTTTAGGGACTCGATTACTGCACCCAATTTGCAATCAACAGCAAACTTTGTCAGCCATAGGCCTTTTGATTTAGCCTGTACATCTGAGAAGTAGAGTCCAAACAATAGGGGCTCCAGCACTGATCCCTGTGGAACACCACTGGTTATGGGTCTGCTGGTGCAGGTAGTCACCTATTTTGACTGTATGCATTATATCTGTGAGCCAGTTTGCAACCCACCTGACAATATATGAGTTGATCTCTAGTTTTTTTAATTTCTCCAAGTCTTTTGGGTTTCTAATACCATGACAGGAATGGACACCATTCCTAAGTCAAAGTATGATTAAAGTTCATGAAATTAGTATTTCAATCTTTGTTAGCCAGAAGTGTTCTTTGCAGCACCCACAATGTGCCCAGTAATGACTCCTTCTGCAATTCATAAGGAATTACATGTATCGGTAACATATCTAAATATGACTGTAAATTCTTTTTTATAAGACCCGCTGCTCCTACTACTACTGGAACTGTGTGGATATCTTTCTTCCACATTGTTCTCATTTCTGCCTACAAATCCTGATATTTTATGACTTTGTGTCTCTCTGTATGCAAGACACAAGTTAATGGTTGTAGCGATTTCAGTGATCAATGCTATTTTTGCCTTCTTTTACTGGAGCACTATAGCTGGTTTTCTCGCATCTATCTTTTGACCTATTGGTAATGGGTGATCCCATGTGATGTAGACTTCATCATTTTCTATGATGCTTTGTGGTTCATGTATCCAGTGTTTTTCAGCTACGTCAATATTATAATGTTTGTTCAATCCCTAATTTGTGCAACAGCATTACCACATTATTATGCCTTTCAGTGTATAGCCCTTCTGCCATTAGTATGTCACAACCAACAACAAGGTGTGCAACTGTTTCCAATTCTGCTTCACAAAATCTACATTTGTCTGTTTGTCCCACATGTTCAATGGACTTTGTAAACCAATGTGTGCATTGTCCGCTATCTTGGGCTGCCAATATTAACCTTTCATCTTTTGGTTTGAATTCGCCTCTCCTTAACCATTCCTGCATTCGATCCTGATCAACATGAGGTTGTTCCAGGAGTTTTCTATACTTGCAACTATATTTATACATGTTCCACATTTCTTGCCTTCTCATCTGATCCTTTACCTTATATTCTTTATTTTGTTTGTTTGGCACCTTCAGTTGCTGCCTGATATTTATCTACTTCTTGTCTGATTTCCATTTCCGCTTGACGCCGATGTGCTTTTGCTGACAAAGCAGGGAAGTCATCTTAGATTTATTCTCCTAATGTTACCAAACTTTCTCTATGTTTGGGTCTTGTGGGGTCATCAGATGTGTATGTAGTCCCATGATTGCAGATCTATATATGTTATCAATTTTAAGGAGGCCCATACCTCCTTTAGAACAGGGAATATACAATCTTTAAATACACTGATTTTTATAAATTATTTGAGCAAAAAGCATCCTTCTTGTTTTCCTTTCTAATCTATCCAGCACTTTTTGGGGACCAGTCAGTCACTCCCAAACTGTAAGTTAAGACAGGAAGAGCAAATTGGTCTATAGCTTGAACTTTGTTCCTAGGTGTCAATGCTGTTTTCATGATAATTTATGTCTTCTAAAATATCCATTACTGAGCTTTATTCGCATTTGTTCATGTTTTATTGTTGATCCTTCATCAATTCCCAAATATTTATACACTCCCTCTTGCTCAGGTTCTTTTATATCACGTTCTTGTCCCAAACTGATGTTTTCTTGGTGCTGCAGCTTTCCTGCTTTAAAGGTTGCTTTTGCACATTATCAAGACCAAATGACATTTTTACATCATCTGAAAACATTTTGATTACTTGCAGTTGTACTTTCAGTTCCTCATCTGATGAGCTATGCAGTTTTAAATCATCTACAAAGAAGAGATGAGAAGTATTTGCACTTTGTTGCTTTCTGGGAGCCAAACTATAGCCATGGCCTAATCTGTTAAGCAGACAGCTTAATGGGTTAATGGCATGGCAAAAGAGCAGCGGTGACAAAAGTGTCACAGTGGAATATCCCCGTTTTAAATTTTTCCCTAGAATAATAATTTGTCCATTAGCATGGCTTAACTGCAAAGTGGTTTGCCACTGTTTCTTAGTCACTGTGATGTAGTTTATCAGTGTAGGCCGTATCTTTTACATTTTTGAGCACTCTTTTACTCATGAATGTGGGATACTGTCAAATGCCTTTTTGTAGTCTATCCATGCCATACATAGATTCTTCCCCTTTTTACAGTTCTCCTCTATGAGTTTATTTAAAAACAAATGATCGTTTTTTCCATAAGACTTTCTTTTATTACCCTTTTGTGCTATTGCCATAAATCAGTTTTCTTCTAAATGACTATAAACTCTGTTGGCATCATTTTCAGTGTATAGTTTATATGTCGTCAGAAGGCAACTTATTGGTCTATAGTTTTTTAGGGTAGTTTGCAGGTTCGGTCTTAAGTAGGACCATTATTTTTACTGTTAGCCAGGCTGGTGTCTATTCGGCGTGTGCATATAAATAGTTCTTACTCATGGCTAAATCTTCATGCAGAGGTGTTAGTACTTTTAGCCAGAAGTTAGGTACTGCATCTGGACCTAGGATTTTCCAATTACAGGGTTTTCTTAACTTTGTTTCAATCTCTCTGACCGTTACTTCATCCCATTTTATTTCATGTACATTTGAACTTCTTATTCTTTCTTTTATTTCTATCCAGTTAGCATCTTATGTTCCACAGGATCTTCATAAGTATTTCTTCAAAATGTATCTATTTCTTCTTTATTTGTGGTCTTTAAATTCCTTTTACTTTGTTTCCCAGTTGTCTATAAAACTTTTTGGCTCATCTATAAATTGCTTATTATGTACTTTTATATTTATCTGTGTATCTTGTAAGTTTTCTGCTTGTGCTGATATTTTTAGTTTATTACTTGTGATAGTGCACGATAAATCCTGATCCATTATAATACTGCACATTGCTTTTTTCACACCTGTCTTTGAGTACTTTTGTTGATCTGTTCCCTCTTTTATACTCTTCTAACAGTGACACTTCTTGTCTTAATTGCTTTATAGTTTTCTCTGTTCGATACTTCCATGATGGCATTCGATTTCTCCCCATCCTTTCCCTTAATACCCTGTGTTCTTGTGGTAGAATCTTATCTGTTATTAATTTGGCTGCACAGTAATGTATCATATTTACTTGTGTTCATTTGCTTTATCAAACTTCTTCTTGGGGTTTTATTGACCTTCTGCAGTCTATTTCTTTCATTGATCTTAATATGTCTATCAATCTCTATTAAATCAAGCAACTCTTCTCTTAGATCATTTTCTTCTAAACTGAGGGCGCGTTCTTTGTTCTCCATTTCCTGCAGGTATTCTATAAAAAGTTCCAGAGCATCTTCCTGTGCTACGTTCTCTTCAGTTTCACCTTATGTCATCCGTTGCTCTTTCATATGGGAGCTCACTGACCTATCACTCCATGACATTGACTGTGTCAGAGTTGCCACAGTTTCCAGTTCTTTCCCTTGCTGTATAGCTCCAAATGAATGTTTGTACTGGTTTCCACTGGGAGGCTCCAAAGTATCTTCATATGTCAGTTGATTAGATGCTTCCTACTCTACTGGTTTCTACTTAAATATCCTGTTGTGTTATTTGAGTTAAATTTTCTACACTAAATCCTTCACTTTGCAGGTAATCCATAACCTCAGTTTCTATTTCTTTAACTTCTCCATTACTAATCCTTTTTTCTACTTTTCTTCTTTCTTTTCTTATTTTTTGTATTGTAAAATTTTCCATATCTGAATGCTTTTCCTGTATTTCTCTTCAGATGTCTTTGGTGCTGGTCTTTTTGCATTGATTAATTTTGCTTTCTCCTTGCATAAATACTGCACCACGTTAAATCTCTTTTTATGTCCATATTTCTTCTTCAGATGTCTCCTGCTCCTCTTGTTTCTCCTTACATTGGAGACAAGTTTTTCCATCATGCTGCGATATAACTTGTGTTATACTTTCTACAGTGAATCCTTCACTTCGTAAATATTCCATAACTTCAGCTTCTCTTTTTTAACTTCTGCTTGACTGATCTTCTGTTCTACATTCCCTCTTTGTGATCTTTTGTTTTATTGTGAACTTTTCCATATCTGGATGCCTTTGCCTATATTTCTCTTTGAATATATTTGGAGCTACATTTTTTGTTTTGATTAATTTGGCTTTCTCCCTTGAATAAATATTGTACCTTATCAGGTCTCTCTTTTTTCCCCATGTCCATATTTTTTTATACCCTTCAAATGTTTCCAAATTTTGTTCATTAAGTTTTTGCACTTCCTCACTCAGTTCTTTTTCCAAGCAGCACAAGGTTTCTTGGCCTATATAGTGTTTTTCATGGATCTGTTTTATTAATGAACACAAATTTTTATTTGACGCTTCTGACAGTTTTACTTGTGGCAGTATTTCTCTTTCCTCTAATTTCTCTCAATCCTTTTGTATATCTTTTGTCTGGAAATTCTGGGTTTCTTGCATAATAGTAACAATACATAATTTATTTCTTATCCTCAGTAGTCCACTCTGTCATCTGTATGGCTCTAATTTGGCCTATCAGTTTTTGTGACTTTTGTGGACTGCTACTTTCTTCTACAATGGGGGGGGGGGCATCGTCCCCATGAGCCTGGCCTAGCCCCATTGCAGGAATATTTCCATGTCTTGAAGATTCTACAGTGTCATTTTTTCCAATCCTGGTGCCAGTGTACCTACCAGGATTCAACATTTTTTTATCCTGGGACTTTTGAGTACCCAGCTATCTTCTTTATTTTTTAACCTTCTTCTGTCCATGATATATGCTATATAAAATACAGTCTATGTATCAGTGTCATCTTGGTGAGATTTTGTGAAAAACAAGGTCCTCCTCATGAAGGTACTTACCAAGTCTTGAGGATGAATTCAATTCTAGCAATACTTCTCTCATTTTGCTGATTTTATCATTTCTCCACTCAGACCCCGACAATATACAAGTTGATCTCCAGCTGGGTGACTTTATTAATGATGCCTGGGTCAGGAATAGTGTCAAAGGCCTTGGCCAGGTCCAGGTAGGATTTGCCTTCATCCAGGGCTTTGGTGACTGTCTCAAAGAAGTTCACCAAGTTCAAGAGGCAGGATCTCCCTTTATTAAAGCCACATTGGGTCTGGTCAAGCATTTGGAGGTCTCCTATATCTTTGTTGATAAGATCCATGATTATTCTTTCCATAGCCTTGCAGATTAGGCTGGTTAGGCATATGGTCTATAGTTCCAAGGGTCTGTGGAGGTGCCTCATTTATGTAACAGGATGACAGTTCTTGTTTTTCATTCAGCAGGTACAAAACCAGTGCTTAGACTGTGGTTAAAGAGTACCCAGTGATGCAGCTAGTTCCTGTTTTAATCCATTTACACTGCAGCCTGGGATATTATCAAATCTCATAGAGGCTGTGGTCTTGGCTTTGGAGAGAGCGTTTATGACCTGCTCCATGGAGATACTAGGTGGAGGGCAGGTGGTAGGGATCCTTTGGGGGATATGTGGTGGAGAGGGGGGGGGCATTTTCACTGAGCCTGCCAGCTAGCAGGTTGGCTATTTCTGTGGGATAAGTATATGTGGTCCCACTAACAACCAGTTCTGCGCAGATCTGGGTTCTACCTTTAAGGTTTCTGACACAGTTAAAAAAGGTCTTATTGGCATCCTTAGCGAAGGAGGCTAATTTAGATTTATAGTTAGCTTTAGAATGCCTTATGAAGTGTCTACTTTGCTTGTTTAAGCCAAGGAGGGAATGCTTCTAATTCAGGGACCATTCCTTTCTGCTCTTGGACAGCAATTTCTTTCTCTTATAGTATAACCTGTTAATGGCAGTTGTCCACTAAGCAGGCTTGTTCCTTCTTAAAGGCAGATGTACACCAAGCAGGCTTTTTCTTTCTTGAGGATCTTGTTTTGATCCAATCAAGTACAGCTGAGTCAATACATTTGTGCAGATACTTATACAAGGCATTGATGTAAATCCCATTATAGGTGTCCATGTCATTAGTGAGGGCAGGGGTTATGAAGCTATTAATGCAGTCACGCATTAGAGTGTAATTGGCTTTGGAGATGTATTTTAGTCTAGTTGCTGCTAATAGAGGGCTCAGATGTTATTGTTACTTCTAATGAGACTGATTTATGATCAGACCTCACTAGGGATGGCACATGGAGTGGTGCAATGATCACCTATGTTAGTGAGTACCAGATCCAGACTGTTTGGACCCATTGTGGGGGTATCAGCCAATTGGTCTAGGGCACTGGAGTTAAAGAAGTCCAAGAACCTTTGGGTGAATGTGTTAGTACATGTATAATTTACCCAAACTATGAATGGTTAGTTAAAGTCACCTAAAACCATGGTGTTTGGTTGCTCTTGAGTGGTTTATGTAGCTCTAAGTATGCAGTATAGCTATTATGCATTTCTTGATACTGAGTTTTTAATTCGTGGCTTTGGCACCAGTCATTTGTCTGTTAGACCTTCCTGTAAGATGCTATATCTTGGGGTGGGGGGGCTATGATTTCTTCCAGCTTGCAATCATCTGCAACCTTGGTAAGACAGAGGCCCTTGACATTGGCCTTCTATTTTGAAAAATAGATGCCAACAGAAACACTCCGCACACAGCCCTATGGAACTCCACTGGTGACCAGCTTCTTTGTGAGGGCGGTCTCTCCAATCCTAATTTCCCGCATCTTGTTTGTGAGCCAGCTGGCTGTCCAGTGAGTTACATAGGGATTTATGCCTAATTCCATGCATTTGCTTACAATGCCAGTCGTGGTATTGTATGAAATGCCTTAGCTAGGTCAAAGTAGGCAGTATGCACTGTTTTACCCTCCTCCATTGCCTTGTTGACTTTCTCAAAGAAGTCCACCAGGTTCATTAGGCATTAACTGCCTTTGATGAAACCAAACTGGATTGGGTCCAGTATCTGAAGGTTTCCTAAGTCATTTGTAATCATTTTCATGATTATTCTTTTCATGGCTTTGCATATGGGACTAGTCAGATGAATGGGTCTGTGGTTCCTAGGATCTGTTGATGGTCTGCCCTTGTGCAGAGGGATAACTGTTGCAGTCTTCCATTCACATAGTATCAAACCCGTGTGGAGGTTATGGATGAATAATGATATTGGTGGCCTTGAAAGGTCATAGTTCAGGTTATTTAGAAGACAACCCAGGATATCTTCTGGGCCTATCAAAGCTGTATCATTGGCCTTAGAAAATGCATTACGACCTGCTTCCTACTGATATCTGGAGGGATTATGTTAAATAGTATTTTCTGTGAAACAGCTGGTGGATGGGGGGTGTAAAATTTAATCTGAATTTGCCAGCCTGAAGATTTGCTATATTTCCAGGTTTTGTGAATGAGGCTCCATTTGCCAGCAGTTCTGCATACTGTGTACTGTCTTTGCAGTTTCAGATCTAGCTAAAGAAGGCCTTATGGCTGTCATTGGCCCAAAATGCTATTTTTACCTCAAAATTTGCTTTGTTTGATTTAATTGGTCCTTTTAGTTGTCTATTCAGTTTGACAGAGATTTTATCTTTTTTGGGGTTACACTTCATAATGTTAGCTATGACTGTTTTTCGTTTGTTGTACACCTGTTTAATTTTGGATTTCACCAGGATGGTTTTAGTTGTGGGCTATTTTCTATTAGGCACAGCAGCCTCTATGCAATCATTGACATAGTTATACTGAGCTTCTGTGTATAATTTCACACAGGCTGCTGTGTTATCTGAGTATGGAAGGGCTTGAAATTTTGTCAGGTTATCAATTAATAAAAGCAATTTGCCTTGGAATAGTTTCTAACTCATGGGGTTTGCTAGGGTTACAGAATTGGTTCTTATTTTGAAGGAGATTGCTTTGTGGTGCATCCTTATCAGAAAGGATGCAACATGGGGGGGTGCTTTCTCCTCTATTTGTGAGTACCAAGTCAAATATGTTTGCACCTCTAGTAGGTGTATGCACTAATTGGTCCAGGGTGATTGTTGGTTGTGTTTAGGAATCTTTGTTGTGAAATTTGAGGTCATATAGGATTCCCAGTTTATAGAAGGATACTTAGTCCAACATGAATATGGTATTTAGTTGAATAGTGAGTGTCTCCAATAGGTCTAAGTATGAGTTATGGGTTTCATAGGAAATGGACAATGACCTGTAAGCTTGCCAAGTTATGGCATGGCACTTTGTCAATTGTAATGTGCACATGGAGAAACTCCAGCATATAATCTTGTTTACCCAGCCTAGAGATATGCTTTTTATTGATGTGGAACAAGATTGCTCCACCTTTAGTTGCTGTTCTAAATGTGTGGACGTCACTGAAGCTTTGCACTGTCAGGTTACTCTGTGGCTTTAAACCACATCTCAGTAATTGCACATTTTCCAAAGGGAAGAGAGCTTGGAGGGAGTGGAACTTCTTGTTAAAACTCCTGGCATTGAGCAGTAACATGTTTAGATTTCTCTGGGTAGATTTTACTATTTTGGAAGGTTTTGTCAACTTATCAGTGCCTAAAAAAACTTTTAATAATGTATGTCTGTGTACAAAAAGTGCATTCTTTTCTGATAATTTGAGTGGTAGTGAGGATGGAGTATCATGAAGGAATATAAGCACAATGATTCATTAAATTATTGGACAATTGATCCGTTTCTACCCAGGCTTCTGCAGTTCCTGAAACTGTGTATTGCATGGAAGCAGTGCACTGAAATAGATAAAGGGGTTCTAGGAAAAAGCAGGGAAATAATAACATTTGTGCTTTTTTGTTTGCCACATGGCGAATAGTTTCTAATAACTTAAAAATATGATACCGCCTAACACATTTATTGATTGACTGATTTGCATTTATTTATCAGAAAAACCCAATTGGACAGAAAGACCCATTTTGGAGGAGTCTTGGGGAGAAAAACTACACAGAAAAAATAAGAAATGTACAACAAAGTAAAATTTTAAAACTAATACATCAGAAGTTTAACAATTGCAATATCACATTAAACAGAAGATTAAAAGCTTTACATGCATATCACTTTTGGTAGCTGAAATCCAACTAAGATAAAAGTCATTTCATGATAAGGGTACTGAAGACAAGTAAGTTTCTATGTAATATTTCTTTTTCCACGTATTGAAAATGGAAGGAGGGTGAATGAACAGTTAGAGGGCTAAAGATTGAGATTAAAGAGTGAAATTTACACTACAGAAATTGTACAGTTGATCGAAGTTATAGAAGTGTGCCAGAGGTGTATATGTGTGAGACAGAGAAGGTAGAAAAGGGTATGCAGAGAAGAGAAAAAGCAGTATAAATTGAATCTGAGGAAAGAAATAGATCTACAATTAGGAATAAACAAGAGAGGTTATGTAGAAGCAATGTGTAGCAGAAGGATCGCGAGAATCTTCTTCTTCTTTCGACTTTTCCCGGTTAGGGGTCGCCACAGTGGATCACCTGTCCGCTCATGATTGGCAGTAAAGTTTTATGGTGTTGAGTTGCCAGCCCAGCACCCAACCTTCCATAGAAGGCACACGCACACACACACACACACACACACACACACACACACACACACACACACACACACACACACACACACACACACACACACACACCTAGGACCAGTTTAAAGTGTCCGATACACCTACAGCATGTCTTTGGGATGTGGGAGGAAACCGGAGCACCCGGAGGAAACCCATGAGACCACAGGGAGGACGTTCAGACTACAAACAGAAGGCACTCCAACAACAGAAGGATAGTGAGAATAAAATGAGAAAATAGTAAGCAAAATTGAAGTAGTCCTTATTTGTAAAAGTTTCATCTAAATGGTTCTATAGAAGTATCCAGAAAAATAATAACATGAGCATGAAGTTATATATATGTAAGGTTATCTTACAGCTGACTATGAACACATCCATTATGCAGACAACCTTTAGTCCTTCAAATCCTTACTGCTTTAGTGAGGCTTTGAATTACTTGTGGTTGCCTCCATGTTTCAGACATGAGGGAAATGATTTCCAGATTTTGGAAACATAAACTACAGTGAATCATCAGCAGTGTGATAAAGGGAAATGCTGCCAGCCCAACTATCTGGAATTTTGTAAATAATTATATGTCATTTGTGAATATGAATGTGATTTATATAGAACTGTAACAGAAGGAGATACTGCCAGCCCAGCTATCTGGAATGTTGTAAACAAGTATAGGTCATTTTAGAATATTAATATGATTTATATAGAAGGGTGGCAGAAGGAGATACTGCCAGCCCAGCTATCTGGAATTTTGTAAGTGGTTATGTGTCATTTGTGAATGCCAACATGCTTCATGTAAGATGCTTGTGTTACAACTGTATTAGAACTGTATGTTATGTACTGAGCCAACATCTAACCACAGCATGCCCTGCTGGCTTAGAACAGAAATGTATATGAACTATTGTAATTGTGTAAATGTATATGTTTTAACAGTGGAAGCTAGAACATAGAGGGTTAACTTGCAAAACTTCAAGAACATAGTTGAAATTAAATTATTTATGATTGTGCTATAAAAGTTATCTTTCAGTTTCAGTGAACAGGAGACAGGATGTCTACACTAGGGTACTCTCTGTGTTCTTTTGTAAGTGTTTTATTGTTTTATGTCTTCCAGCAGTTGCAAAAATCTGAGAGAGATGTATTTTTCACAGGGAGATGTTAAAATGCTGATAGTTTCTGACAATTGCCCCCAGATTTATGAAAGCTTGCATGGAGTGCAAGAAGAGTGTAGGAGCTCATGCTGGCAATATGTCTGCTGTGCGATCCAGGTACAGTCGGCAGGGGCGTGCACGAGAGCTGCTAAAGCTACTCTTGCATGGACAGCGTCATGGTATGCAAATTACCTCATTTGCTGTTGAAAGCCATGCAAATGAAGTAAATTTGTGATTCAGGAAACACTAACCTGTCCCTGGAAGATTAGTGTTAGCTGCAGAAATGTACTCCGTTGGTAACGCAGTACATTTCTGCAAATAGCTAAATGGAGCTATGACAGCTCCAAATAAAGGATGTATACAGTTGAGGAAGCATGCCAATGGCCAAATATAAGGCCATTGGCATTTTAAAATGTTTAAAAATATAAAAATTAAACTTTTTTTCCCTGATCTCCGAAGTTTAAGCATAGAGCAGCACCGCACAAAAGTGCGGCACTTATAAAAACAAGAAAATAATTTAAAAAAAGCCAAAAATAGGCATTTTCAGTTAAAAGCTTATACTGCCATGCAGGAGAATGGCAGGCTGAAGACAACATGGCCACTGGGTAGTGGTTGCTAAGGGGGGAAGCTCAGTGTGAGAGATGTAACCATGCATTACTAGGCAATCCTATGCAAATGAGGATAAGAATAGTGAATCCCAATTTTCCCCAGCATGTGAGGCATGCCCCAAGAGTGTAAAAGTAGGAGTAGGTGAGTAGAAGAGTAGAATATAAGTGACATCATGAGAGGGTGTGCCAGACAGGCTGTAAGCTAATTGGAGCACAGTGGCTTGTGTTTACCTTGAGTTGCTCAGGATTGCAAGAGGCGTGCCTACAGTTGTCCTATTTGAAAACCTCAAACCAAAGGTGCACACTGTTAAAAGATAAGAAACTCCTTACAAACATGCACACAGTGTGTGCGTACATGTGCGTGCATTTGCGCAGTGCTTCCCCCCGGGCAGAAACAGAAAAGTAAAAGGAAGGAAAAGAAGTAGTAGGAAGTTAACCAAGGAGAACTAGCAGAGCTGCCAGGTGAAATATATCAGAATCAGCCAATTATACAGGCAGCAGACTAGCCCAGCCCAGCACTTTAAACTCTGCAAACACCATTCCCCATTTTTCTCAAGAACTCTGCAACACTGCAGTATACAAAGAGGGAAAGCTTAAAAAGCTTAAGTCAGACAAAATGTTAGGGGCTGCTCTTGCTATCATAAACCAATACGTGCAAGGTGTTGAGGGTGGTGATGTTGTGAATGCTGCTGAGCAACCCACAGTGAGGAGACGGAGAAGAGTATACAGACCCAGGGTAACCTACATGAGCTGGAGATAGTGGAGTACTATAGGGTGGACAGAGTCCGCCTAGAGCAAATTGTTGAACTTTGCCGGTCATGCCTCACACACAGAACCAACAGAGCGGAACCCATCCCAGTGGATACCAAGGTATGCGTAGGCCTAAGAATACTAGCTACAGGTACCTTCCAAAGACCAACTGGTGAAATGATGGGGATTTCATAGACATCAGCATCAGGGGTACTCCACCAGTTCCTGGATGCCATGTCAGCACATGTCGGTGACCATGTATATTTCCCCAATTCCCGTGAGGCATTGGCCAGCAATATGCGTCTTTTCCACCAAGTAGCAGAATACCCTGAGGTAGTGGGTGCAATAGACTGCACACACATATGCATCAAAGCACCACCTGGTGAGTGGGGTAGGGTCTACATGAACCGCAAGGGCTTCCCCTCCATCAACTGCCAATTTGTGTGCGATGCTCAGGGCATAATAATGAATGCGTGTGCTGGATGCCCTGGAAGCTATCACGATTCCCACATTTGGCATCTGACCCAGCTGTACCAGAGATTTGCCAGTGGGGACATCCCTGAGGAACACCTAGTGGGGGATACTGGATATGCACTGGAGCCGTGGCTGATGACACCCATCAGAAATGCACACACACCAGAACAAGAACTCCATAATGAGGCACACGCACAAACAAGAAACATAATTGAGCGTGTGTTTGGGATGCTCAAGTCACGGTTCCGGTGCCTGGACACATCTGGTGGAGCCTTGCAGTACTCACCAACTACATGTACCCAAATTGTTATGTTATGTGCCATGCTACACAATATAATCCTGCGGAAACAGCTGCAGCAGGAACAGCATGGGGCAGGGCCAAACAGCCGCCCACCATTGCCAAGGCCTGCACAGGCGTGACTTGGAGGAGGAATAACCTGAGCCTGCCCCAGTAGGCAGAAGGAGGCATGCCCAGTATGCCCTGGCCTTGGCAAAGAGGCAACGCATAGCACATACACTAACTCAGTAGGAACCCTGGAAATGACACCTCTCTCTGACTCGCTTATACAGTAAAAGGGATGCCTAACTTGACACTACCTGTTTTCAAACATGTATAGGGAATGTACTATGTGCATCCAACATAGGCAGCCCTGCAGCACCACCTGAGGCATGAGTGCCCTATTTTAAGCAATATAAAGCACTGCTAAGCACATTTTACTAGTATTGAGCATATTTAAATACAATTGTGCATAGCTGTGCACCGTGCTAACCAGTGCAACATCGGGCAACGTAGGGCAACACTGGGCAAAGTCGGGCAAAGTTGAGCAAAGTCAGGTAAACACGCTCACACCTGCTTTACTGTTTCTTAACCAGTCAGGTCTGCCCAACAGGAAAATAAAAAGCAGTGACAGGGCTCAAACACAGGATACTGTGCACTGTAGTCACAGTACTGAACCACTAAACCATGACAGCATTTCATTGGCACAGAAACAACTTAAGTCACTCACACATACCAGTTGGGGGGGGGTCACATACCTAACAGTCACAGCCAGCAGGACAATTGCAGACAAATGCAAACACAAACAAATGCTGAATCATGCCCTCTGAAGTGGCATATGAGTAACCTCCCCCAAGTCCTATGCAGACAGATAGCAGGCCAGGCAGTGTGATGTGGGTTGGGTAGGCTATGAAGTCACAAACTAATATGCATGTAATTGGAAGCTAAGGTCTGTAGTACAGTGGTATGCCTCAAGCCAGTACGATAAGCAACAGTACAGACTGAAGTGGAGTACCTGACATAGCAGTGCAGGCCTAGCAAATGTGTATAAGTGGCAGGTGTACCCCTCATCCTATGTACACTCACAGTAACAATCAGATGTACCCCCCCCCGGGTAAAATGTACAAATAATAGCTGTCCCCCCTGTATGCAGAAATGTTGATAAGTCTATGCAAATTGACTCATGGAAGCCCTGCAGGCACAGCGTGCTTCCTGTCAATGTACAACACAAAGGTGAGCCTTGAAGTAAAAACCAACTTGAATTTTCACACACACAGATATAGTATATATATGCCCATAGTGGGCATGCTCAACAAATGAAGCAAATGTCAGTCAACAACATACTGATAGGTTATACTGGGCATGCTCACACACTTAAGCAAACAAAGCAAATTTCAGTCAACAACATACTGAAAGGTCATACTGAGCATGCTCACAGACTTAGGCCATGTCCAGCAGTGGGCCACACATATCTGGCAGTTGCAGTTCTTACTCCAGACACATGTCACTATTCACGAATCCTGCCTTGCGCACACAGTGATATGAAAACAGACCCATATAATATATTGGACCCCTGTCATAATCAAACTATGTAATACAAGTATTAAGTTGTTCAAAGAAAGTGAAAATCCAAAGAAGATCAATAAATCTCTGATCAGTACCATCAAGAAACAATGAGCACTCCTAACATTATCCAAGCCATGTTCTGCCAAAAATATTGCCAAAGAGTCCATAGAGAACCATGAAGCTTTCTTTAGCTATGTCATAAATATCAATGTAAACTCATATATGTTCTGAGTCAGTGCAAAGTGTAAATGAATACATGTACATGACTGACATTGCCAACATCTTGTCAGACAGGTTCATACAATTTACCCCCTCTCTGACAAAAGGGCCCATTACCATACCTGGAGATTGTGAAAAGCCAGAAATCACATATACAATGGTTAAACAGCTCTATCCAAACTTAAAAACACAGTGTCTATGGGATGACATGGTGTCCCTGGCTGTGTCATATGTGAACTCCAAGAGAAACAGACCCTGCACCTGATCAGTCTGTTGAGACCCACCCTCTGTACAGTATATTAAACTGTTGAATTTATTACAGCAACGCTTGGCACACTCCACAAGAGTTGGTGCACAACAGACCATGGGAACTATTGTATTATAAGCCTAATAAGGCTGATCTGCAAGGCCATGGAGTCCATCATTATGGAACTCATAAACAGAGCTATTGGGAGCCTATAAACACCCAATCCTACCCATTTTAGTTTGGTCAGGGGCAGATCATGGTCCCTAGACCTGCTAGACAGTTTTCAAGGCAGATACCCAGGACATACATCAATGAAATGAGCTCCACACAGCCTACATAGACCTTGAAAAGCCCTTTTCCAACATCCCACACACATGTTGTAGCCACAAAATCAACAACCTGTGCATAAACACGTATGTCATCTGATGGATTTCCAGCTGGGGCACAGATAGATCCCACAAGGTAAGAATTGTGCTCTTCCTGTTGGACTGTAAGCTGGTAATAACTGCTGTCCCCCATGGCTCAGTCCTGGGACCCCTCCTGTCTGGTGTATACTTTTCAGAAATACAGTCAAATACATGAGGGCTATGGTTAGCAAAGTTTGTGGATGACTGCAAAAAGGTTGTCATAATCAATGTTTGGGACAACAGAGACATCCTTAAAAAGGGTCTCAGTCAGACAGATGTGGTGTCAAAATTATGGCCTCTAGCTACAGTCATACAAATACCACATAGGTGCCAACACCCTAAATATGGAGTTAATAATAAGGGATCTATGGACACATGTGGATAGTCATCTCTACTTTCAGAAACACATTCACAAAGTGGTTAGAAAATCATGCTATGTGTTCCCATAAATTGCCAAAGTCTTTGTATGTAGGTCAAAGGAGGTTCCCTCTACTCATCAGTCATCCGACCCATTACAGAGTACCACGACACACTTGCAATGAATCTGACTAGGCACCTTCAGCAGATGGAAAGACCACTGAATTACCTCAACAAGAGGATTACTGGCCTCAAACAGTTGCCTCATGCAACAAGACTGAAGTAACTCAATCTGTACTCTGTTGCATACTGTCTACTTAGGCGATCTCTGTCCATCAGACAGGTCCATGTCCAATGCAGAACTGATGTACATGCTCTATTTGAAGTAAACCCCAAGCTCACTGTGCTACATGCTCTAGGGATATAATCATCACAACAATAAACAGAACATGTTGGAGGGATACATTACTAACTCACAGACTTCCCTTGCTTTGAAACAGGCTCCCAACCTACATTAAGCTGAGTCCCTCACTGACACTCTTCCAGGGGAGCCTTGATGAGTGTATGTGAAACTGAACTGTCACACCATGGATCATTTCATCAACTCTACTACACAGAGGCGTAGGGAACTAACCCCATGTGTGGTGATAACTGCACACTCTGGCCATACTAATATATGCCTTCAGGCAGATAGCGTATTGCCTACCTATGTACCTATATATGTAGGGGGAACACAGTATAATTAGCCAAAGATGGATGGGCAGAGATGTGTGTAAGAGGGTGACCATGACAGGGAGCCATCCAGGACTGTCCCACCCAGCACACATCCCAATGGCACAAAAGACCTGAAGTGCATATCTCACCCACTGTACATAATAGCCACCAGTATCTGTAAGCATTACAGTGTATGTGGTGCATGTGCCTGCTGTACAACATGACTGTACAATGAAGTACACATCTGCTATCTGTAAACATGTACCTGTCACATAGGTTCATAGATATGTAGTAGACTATCTTCATGAAGGCATATATTAGCCTAGGCAAGTTGTGCAGCTTTCACCACCCCATTGGTTAGTCTCCTAAGCCCTAGTTCTAATAGTTAGTACCCTAAGCCCCTTTCTAGTGGGGCTGCTGATGTGATGCCTGGCGTGAATTGTCTGTTTCCCATCCACTCATCAAGGTTCCTATTGAAAAGTGTCAGCGAGGGGCTCTGTCTGATGTACATTGGGACTCTGTTCCACAGTAAGGCAAGTCTCTGGGATGGTACTCTATCCCACCAGCATGTTGTATTCATTGTTGTGATGAGGTTTATATCCCTGGAGTGTGTATTGTGACTCCATTTTGTTATCCTTAGATGGAGCATGTTCAACAGCTATGTGTTGGACATGGCTCTGTATGTTAGGCAGAGTGTGCCTCCGAGTAGGCGGTACGCAACAGAGAACAGATTTAGTTTTACCAGTTGTGTTGCATAACACAACTGTTTGAGGCCAGTAATCCTCTTGGTGAGGTACCTCTGTGGTCTCTCCAGCTGCTGGATATGCTTAGTCGAGTACATCCAAAATGGTGCATTATACTCAATGATGGGTCTGATGACTTAAGAGTAGAGGGCCACCACTACCTCTTTTGATCCTGATGCAAACCCTTTGTTGATTAGGTGGGCCACATAGGATTTCCTAATCACTTTGGCATTATGGTTGTCAAAGGAAAGATGACTATCTACTTGTGTCCCCAGATCCCTTATTACCTTGTCAGTTGTTAGGGGATAACACCTATGTGGTAGTTTGTGGGTACTTTGTTTTCCCCAAAGGGGATTACTATGCATTCTTTCACATTGAGCTTGAGGCCATGATTCTGACACCACACATCTGTCTCATAGAGTCCCTTCTGTAGAATATTTGTGTCATCCGGGGAATTTATTATGGCAAACACTTTACAGTTCCCAGCAAACTTAGTCAACCACAACCCTCCTGTGTTGGCATGTACTTCTGAGAAGTCTATACCAAACAGGAGGGGCCCCAGGACTGAACCCTGGGGGACACCAGTTGTTACCGGTTTAGAGTCTGGCATGTAGCCAGCAACTCTTAATTTGTGGGATCTATCTATGAGTCAGTTTGCAATCCATCTTGTGATGCATGGATTTATGCCCAGGTTGGTGAGTTCATCTATGATACCTGACTGGGGAATGGTGTCAAAGGCCTTAGCAAGGTATAGGTAGGCTGTGTGGAGCTCCTTTCAATCATCTGTAGTCTGAGTAACTGTCTCAAAGAAATCCACCCAGTTCAGGAGGCATGATCTGCATTTGACAAAGCCAAACTGGGTGTGCTCAACTGTGTGAAGGTTCCCAATGTCTTTATTGTTGACTTTCATTATGATTGGCTCCATTGCCTTGCAGATCAGACTCGTCAGGCTCATAGAGTGGGAATGCCAAGAGTCTTTTGCTGCCCCACCCCTGTGGAGTGGGAAGAATTTTGCTGTGCAACATTCTATGGGTACATATCCTGTAGAGAGGATAAAGAGAGAGGTGCAGGTATCCTTGATGAATATGGATACATCCCCAACCTATGTGCTATGATCCAGGTTCTGATACTGGTAGGTATGGAATGAGTAGTATCCTGGTACTGCTGGTATGCTCTCTGGAGCCTTGAACTCGGTTTCTGTTACTGCACAGATATCAATATTCTCCATACTGAGAAGTGCCTCAAGTGTGTGCATTTGGAGGCTGAGACTTCTGGCAATGAGTAGCATTTAGCTCACTTTGTAGTTATTTGTGTTGGTTACGGGGTTTGGTTTGTCCTGAGTGACTGGTGTTCCACACCTGAAGTCAACGCCTCATTGGTCCAATCCAACCATAAGCTAATTACCCTACATATCCACATTCTACCCCCAGCCCCCATTAAGGAAACCATGTTAAAAAATTTCTCCAAAGCCAACTTCACGCTTCTTAAGACAGAAGTGGTGAACTTCATGACACCCATGCAGATGGACAATACAGTTACGACTACTGAATCCTACACAATTGCACTTTATAAGCACTTACATGAGTGCATGGATCGTGCTATCCCAAACAGAACTAAGATGCTATCCTCCAAAAAAGGAAGCCAATCTGGTGGTCCCCTGCCATAAACAAACTGTACAACAGAAGGAAGAAACTGTCGCAAAAGAGAGTAAAATCAAATGAGTGGAGGAGCTCCCTGGTCCCAGTAAGAAGCTGCGATCCCTGATAAAATCCTCCAAAGCTAGTTACGAAAACAAAATTGCCACTGATTCTAAAGACAACCACAAAGCATTCTATAGTTATGTCAAGAATCTCAATGGCAACACTCAGATCTGCTCTGAGTTACAGCACAATGGCACTAAATATACAGACCCAACTGATATTGCCAACCTCATGGCAATAGGTTCAGTGCTAACTTTACCCCCCTCTCACCCATTAAAGAGCCCATCTCTATACCAGAAGAATGCAACATTCCTGTAATCACGGCTGCACAGGTAAAAAACACACTCTCCAAAGCCAGGAACACAGCATCTACGGGACCAGACAACATCCCAGGCTGTGTTCTACACAAACTACAGAATGAACTGGCACCACACCTAAGTACCATGTTCAATCATAGCCTCACCTCAGGCTTTGTGCCTGCTGAATGGCACACAGCAATGGCTATCCCACTAAACAAGGGGGGAGCCACCACAGACCCCGGGAACTAGCACCCCATTAGCCTGATGAGCCTGGTCTGCAAGGCCATGGAATGTATCATCATGGAACTTATAAACAAAGACATTGGTAATCTCCAAACTCTGGACCCCAACCAGGTTGGGTTTGTAAAAGGCAGATTATGTCTCCTAAACCTGATAGACTTCTTTGAAGCAGTCACCAAAGCCGTAGACAAGAGTAAGGTGGTTCACACAGCCTATATAGATCTTGCCAAGGCTTTTGACACCATCCCCCACTCTGGAATTATAGATAAACTCACTAAACTAGGTATAAATCCCTATATCACAAGATGGGCTGCCAACTGGCTCACTGACAGAACCCACACTGTGAAAGTAGCAGACTCCAAATCCAACTTCAGACCAGTGAAAAGTGGAGTATCACAGGGTTCAGTCCTGGGTCCAGTCCTGTTTGGTATCTACTTCTCTGAAGTACAGGCTAACAGAGAAGGTCATTGGCTAATGAAGTTCGCAGATGACTGCAAACTATGAGCCATAATCGAAACTACTAATGATGTGGACATCCTACAAAAGGGCCTCACTGAAACAGATGCCTGGTGTCAAAGCCATGGCCTCAATCTCAATGCCAAAAAGTGCATTGTCTCCCCCTTTGGTAAAATCTCTGTACCCATGAACAACAACATAGGCGGTAGTATACTTAACACCGAAAATGTGATAATAGACCCTGGGACACAGGTGGACAGTAGTCTCTCCTTTGATAATCACATCACCACAGTAGTCAAGAAATCCTTCCATCTGGCACACCGCATCACAAAAGGTTTCTCATGCAGAAAAAGGAGGTCATTGTTCCCCTCTACTCATCACTCATTAGATCCATTATAGAGTACAACGCCCCTTTTGGTATGTACCTCACAAGATATCTACAACAACTGGAAAGGCCGCAGAAATACCTCATAAAGAGGATTACCAGCCTCAAACACATGCCCTGCACAGACCGTCTCAAAAAACTTCAGCTTTACTCGGTCGCATATCGCCTACTCAGGGGTGATCTCTGCCTAGCATACAAAGCTATGTCAAACCCAGAGCTGTTGGACATGCTCCACTGAAAGAAATCCCAATCCCTCCGAGCTACACTCTCTAGGGACCTAAACCTTGTCACCATAATAAACAGAACATGCCGGAGGGATAGATTCCTGTCCCAGAGACTTCCCATACTCTGGATTAAAGTCTTTCAGAGTTCCCAGTCAGGGGTCGCCACAGCAGAACTCCAGTCTGCTAATAATTGGCAGTAGATTTTTACATGCCAGCCCTGACACGCAACCTTAAACAAAGGTGCGCCCATTCACACATGTCTCCACACAGAAGACACTCTAGCTGAGAATCGAACAGGACAACATCTTACTGGGAAGCAACAACACTACCGCAGCACCACCACCACAGTATATGTACTTTGGAATAAACTACCTATCTATATCAAACAAAGCTCCTCATTAGCACTCTTCAAGAAAAATCTTGAAGATTGGATGGGAAATAGGAAATTCACCCCGGGGATCACTTCTGTGTCTCTGCTTGACAGTGGCACAGGAAAATAAATTTCTTGGGTGGCAAAAGCCAGGATACCTTTTTTGCTGGGCTTGTATAGGCCCCAAGGCTGATAGCCTAGTACCTACCTATGAACCTATGAACCTTTGAGCCTTGCCTAAAAAAGGTAATATGGGGACAGCAAGAGCCTTGGCCAGCATTCAGAAGCATAGGGGTGACAGGTGCAAACCATTTATAGCAAAGCAATGAGACTTGTCTATCATGTCATCACAGGCAGACAGAGACTGGATCCCCTTTGAATGACAGCAGAAGCTCAGCCAATTGTTGAAGTTTATCATCTTTCTGTTATATTGCAGTATCGTGTAGATGAAGGTAAGATGCTACTCAAGGTCAGGGTCACACCAGCCTGGGCTACATAACCATAGAGCTACTATATATCTCTTGTCATGTTGTCCTGGGAGGTATGTCTCAGATCATTCACACTGGCATGTACAAAGAACACGTCATATATGTACCTGTTCTGGAGTGATGTAAGTGCTTGCGTTATGTGGTGGATCATAGCACCTGACAGACAACTGACAGTAACCTTCCCCTTGTCCAGCTGAGTGAGTGGACAATCTGTGTGCCTGACTATGGAGTCACCTATTACTAGTGTGTTGGGTATGTTGTTTTGCTTTAGGGCCTGTTGTGAGGCATTCTGCTTTGGTGTATTATGTGTTTTCTGGCATGTGCTTGGAGGTGCATGTTGCTTGCTTGTCTGCTTAGGAGGACACTGTCTCTTTTTCAGATTAATATTTGCATTCTCCGAGTATAGTAACGTGTATTTATGTGTGTGTTTTGCTGGTGCTTATATTGTAGGTCTATGTGAGACTGTTGGTGTTGTGGTTGTATGACCCTACTCCTCTTGACTGTATTGTCCAGTATTGGGTTGACAGAGCTTAGCCACCAGTTTGACCCTGTGTGTGCCAGCATGTGGTGCATCAACCCATATATGATATGGTCATGGCCTATGCATACAATACACTCACAATACACCTAGTATGATAAGCCTGCTGAGGTTAGCAAATGTGAAAAAAACCTTTGGGCAAACTGTCAGCAAGTAATGTCTGTATTGCACCCTGCAACTCCATATTGCTTGCTGAAGTGTAAAGATGTACTTAGTTTGGATTAAGAACCCCACACTTGCCAAGTGTGTGTGTGTGTGTGTGTGTGTGTGTGTGTGTGTGTGTGTGTGTGTGTGTGTGTGTGTGTGTGTGTGTGTGTGTGCATGTCTCTGGGGAGAGAGCAACCTTTTTGGAGACTACTCACACCCCTTAAAAGTGGTATACTCATCTTTGTCAAGTCTGATGATGTCACCATCACCATCCTACAAATATACCTGTAGAAAGGTGAAATCTCAGTAATGTGTATAGTGCGTTATGTAAATGCATATTGCTGTAGTATCATAATGAAGATCAGTAGGGGTTTGAATCCTGCAGTTACCAACTGCATGTGTGTCTTCCTGGGGGAGGAGTACCTTTTTGGAGACTACTCACACCCATTAAAAGTGGTATACTCATCTTTGTCAAATCTGATGATGTCACCATCCTTCAAATATACCTGTGGAAAAATGAACCCCCAGTGGTATGGATAGTGCGTTGTTTAAATGCAAACTGCTGTAATATCATAATGTAGTTAGATAGGGGTTTGAATCCTGCCCTTGCCAACTGTGTGAGTGTGTCTGTCGCTCTGGAAAAAAGCAACCTTTTTGGAGACTACTCATACCCCTTAAAAGTGGTATACTCATCTTTGTCAAGTCTGATGATGTCACCATCCTACAAATATACCTGTGGAAAGGTGAAATCCTTGTAATGTGTAGAGTGCATCTTGTAAATGTGTCCTGCTGTAGTACCGTTAGGTAGGGGTTTGACTCCTGCACTTGCCACCTGTAAGTGTGTGTGTTTCCCTGGGGAAACGCAACCTTTTTGGAGACTACTCACACCCCTTAAAAGTGGTATACTCATCTTTGTCAAGTCTGATGATGTCACCATCCTACAAATATACCTGTGGAAAGGTGAAACTCTAGTAATGTATATAGCACGTTGTGTAAATGCATGCTACTGTAGTATCATAATGTAGTTTTGTAGGGATTTGAATCCTGCACTTACCAAGTGTGTATATCTCCCTGGGGAGAAGCAACCATTTTGGAGAGTACTCACACCCCTTAAAAATGGCATACTCATCTTTGTCAAGTCTGATGATGTCACCATCCTACAAATATACCTGTTGGAAAGTGAAATTACAGTAATGTGTATAGCGTGTCGTGTAAATGCATGCTGCTGCGTTATCATAATGTAGTTGAAAAGGAGTTTGAATCTCGCACTTGCTGTGTGTGTTTCAGGTGTATGAGAGTGTGTGACACCATTGGTCAAAGTTCAGTGGGTTTTGTTTTTTCTGGTGTATGACATATCACAATGACAACTGTATGTGCATTACACATGTAAGGTAGCTGTGGGGCAAAGCCATATACATACATGTGACCTCAATTATTTCATAGGTGGGTACTCTGCTTTCTCCATGAAAGCATCTGTTATCTTTGCCAGAGCGTGCTGGCACTTTCCAGACCTTAGGTCACTTCTGTATGCTTGTGACAAGCTTAGCCAGTGCAATGATCCCTGGGCTTCTGTTTCACATCCACTCATCACGGTTTCTATTGAAGAGTGTGAGTGAGGGTTTATGCTTGAAGTATATTTCAATCCTGTTCCAAAGCAAGCAAAGTCTGGCAAAGATGACTTATCATTATAGGTGTGCAACAACCTCTGTGGATCTGCATGCAAACTCTTTATTGCTTATGTGTTCTACAGAGGGATTTCCAAAACCCTTTGGTGATGTGATTATCAAAGGAGAGATGACTACACACATGGCTCTATGTATACATTAGTACCTGTTCCACAATTTGGGGGCTACTACCTATGTGGTACTCTGGGGATACTTTGTTTTCTAAAAGTGGATAACTATGCTTTCTTTGGCTTATAGCTTTACAGCATGAGTTTGACACCAGGTATCTGTCTCTATGATACCCTTTTGGAGGATGTGTGTGTCATCTGGAGACTAAAATCTAGCCCACAGTATGCATTTTCATCAAACGTGGGCAGACATATCCCTACTGTGTTTGCTTGTACCTAAGAAAGCTATATGCCAAACATGAGTGGTCCCAGGACTGAGTTCAGGTGAATACCACTTGTTACTGGCATAGAGTTGTACATGGAGGCTGCAAATGTTAATGTGTGTCCTACATCTGTGTGTCAGTTGTCAATCCATCATCTAACAAATCGTTTACGGTCAGTCTGTTGAGGTTATGCATAATACCAGAATGTGGGATGAGTATGAATTGCTGGTGAGTTATAGCTTGGCTGTGTGGCCCTCCCCTCCCTCACCTTTAGCCTTGTTAACTGGCTTGAAGTCTACTAGGTGTAGGAGCCATGATCTGGCCTTTAGAGAACCTGAGTATGGTGCAGTGTTTGCAGGTTCATAATGTCTCTGTTAATGAGTTCCATAATGCTGTGCTCCATAGCCTTCCAGATAACATTTGTCTGGCTTATAGGGTGAGAGTTTCCAGGATCTGTTGTAGTTCTACCCTTAATCAATTTATGTTAACATTTGCACTGGGTGTGACGAGAGTGGACAGGATTAGGAATAAGTATATTAGAGGGTCAGCCCAGGTTTGAAGGTTAGTAGACCAAGCCAGATAGGCAGGATTAAGCTGGTTTGTACATGTGCTGAGGAGGGATGCAGAGTATATTGTGAAATAGATGCTAAGGATGAAGCCGCCAGTTAACAGGTAGGAAAAGAGAAATGCCTAAGATGAGGTTTATGGCTGTGGTGAGAGAGGACATGCAGGTGGATGGTGTGACAGCGCAAGATGCAGAGGGCAGGAAGAAATGGAAACAGATGATCTTCTGTGGCGACCCGTAATGGGAACATCCGAAAGGAGAAGAAAAAGAAGATGTTGTAGCTCAACCCTTGTGGACTGTGAACACTGTTACCGTGCGTCATTCCTCAAGTATGTAACCTGTATAGAGGCTGCATCTGGACAGAGTGTTTAGGTGAGTGGTGACTTCATATGTCAGCTTGTGTATGACACAGCCAGGGACACTGTCCAGTACCATTGCCCCTGTGCTTTGGACTTTGGTAAAGGGATGTTTTAACTAGAGTGTCTGTGAATCATCAGGTTTTACATTCTTCAGGTCTGGAAATGTGGCCCTTATGTAACGACAGGGTGGTGAAATCCGCATTCAAACTGTCTGACAAGAAATTGGTAATGTCAGTCAGATAAGTGTACTTTGTGACCATTTACATTAACTGTGACCCAATCTGAGATTTCCCCTGTAGATTATAAACAACACTAAAGAAAGCTTTAGTGTTGTCTTTGGAATCCTTTCCATTTTGTATTTTGAAGCTTGCCTTGTATGTTTAATGAGGGCTTGTATTTTCCCAATGATACTGACCAAAGAGGTTATCCCTTCTTGGTATGTAACTCTTTTTTTGGTACAACTTCACACCTTCTATTATATATTTAGTTCATGGCAGGGGTCCATGAGACTAATGCACTTTTACTGTATAAGTGAGAATTTCTTGTGTTTGTGATAGCACGGTCCATGCAACCCTGTAGGTGAACAGTGTGCATAACTAAAGGATTATGCAGCTGGGACAGTGTTAACCTTAGTAATGTAAACCAATGACAGATAGCAACAACAGCATCACCCACAGCACAGTGTCAACCCGTGTCTTAGACACACATGCATACTCAAGTTCCAAAATGTGTGTAGTACATCATCCAATGATTGCTTATAGTCATGCTGTTGAGGTTGTGTATACTACCAGACTGCAAATCATTGACAGATATTAACGGTATCACCCACAGAATGGTGTCAACCCATGTCATACACACATGTCTACCCATGTTGGTACATAATTGTAGTAGAATGCATACTGTCCATTGAAAGATACTATGAGATGTTAACAATGTGTACAACAGGGTATGCCATACGTCCCATGTGTCCACTATGCACGTACATGCAGACAGTACGCACCCACCATGTTCACAGATGTACACTTGCTAATCTGTACTGCACACATCACACACGTACTGTCCACTCACTAACACATGCTGGCAACACATTACACTTCAGCCAAGTGGCACATGGGTGGACAATACATACTCAGACATAACAGTGGTGTAAACAATGCTACATTGACAATCAGAGCTTTGATGCATAATGTCTGCTCAGATATACCTACAAGGATGTCATTACACTTTCCTGTTGACAACTTGCTAATATTGCTACACTGCTATAGTGTCACCCTGTGCATCAGCACCATGTTAGCCTGTTCCTCCGTCAATGTTACAAATGACAGGAGGTGACACAGGTATCATCATATGCACAGGGCGTTTTGTTGTTTGCCAGAGCCTGACATTGTCCCATCTAATCGAAATGTGTGTGTGTGTGTGTGTGTGTGTGTGTGTGTGTGTGTGTGTGTGTGTGTGTGTGGGACAACAGTACAGCATGGGCCAATGTTGATGTAATGGGTGCGTGTATGTGTGAGCCCTAGTTGTTTGGTTAATGTGTGTGTGTCTGCATGCACACAGCTTCACCATGTGGCTGCCATATATGGTAGTTTGTGGGACAGACACAGACTGCACCTGCTAGGCTGTACAGATCACTGTCTCCAGCCACAGACACAGTACCTGTGCCTGGAAGGGGTGCTATGGACGGTATCAGGTACCAACCCTGACTGGGTACTGTCATCAGAGACAGAGGTATGACGACTGGACCCATGTCCCTGCTGGGACTGGCCAGAGCCACGTGCACGTGGTCTACTGGGACGGTCAATGGACAGGCCAGCCCCAGCATTGCTGGGGTTGGTACTGCCACTACAGGAGTGGCTGTGAACTGTGGGCTGTCTGCAACCACTGCCAGCTGTTGCTGTTGCTGGCATGCGTCTGCGTCGACGTCGCAACCATCCCGCACGGTCCTGGCTCATGGAAGACATATTGTGGAGGGCATCTAATGTCTTCCCCCAAAGTCTATCAATGACCTCGGTGTAAGTCCGGATGGCACCAGCAAGGTCACGGATGCTGTCATTGATAGCAGTGTAATGTGCCATCTGTGCCCTAAGTCCCTGCCTGGTCTACCGTTCCATACGTGCCTGAGCCTGCATTACAGCCCGGAACATACTGGACATCATAAGACCTGTGAGGGCACGCTTGCCAGGGGCAATGTGACCAGCGGTGCTCCCCTGAAAACCCCTGGACCTCTGCCTATGTGGTACCATTCCAGGAATACGGCTATGGCTGCTGTTAGATGATGCAAGTGCCATGGGTACCACACTCTCCTGGTCAATGCCAACTGTATGCTGTCCCTCACCTATGGCCATTGGTGGTGAGGGATGTATTGACAGTATGAGTGTGCGCATAGATGGGGTTGAACGCTGTGTATTGATGGATTGGCATACCAACGACAGACCCTGTCAAACCTTCCTGTGCCAAATTATATGTCTTGTCATCACCACTATTCATGGCAGTGGCTTCAGGTTCCCTGCTGCTTGCAGCCAGTCCTAACTCAGCACCTGTGAGAGGAAGACAGGAAACACACTTTACGGTCTGCACATGAACACATGCACACATGCACACATGAACACATGCACACTTGCACACATGCACACATGAACACATGCACACAGGAACATGTGCACACATGAACACGTGCACACAGGAACACGTGCACACATGAACACGTGCAAACATGCACACATACACATGTACACATGCACACATGAACACGTGCAAACATGAACAAGTGCACACATGAACACATGAACACTAATACGCTCCTCACTACAGCACACACACACACCAGCAATCCAAAACATACTCTATAGTGGGTGAAGGTGGGTGTCAGTATCACAAGGTAAACAGCCACCACACACATGTCAGAATGCAGAATATGTGTTGCACAAGACCATGCAGTGCAAGTGTAGATGCCCCTATTTAATGGCAGTATACATGGCTTTGATGTAACTGTGTAGTTGTTCAGTAATTGGCTACACCCTGGAATACAATGTGTACATGGAAACAACATTGCTGTGCAGGTATTATCAGCTCTGCAATGCCCTGTGCACCATCACTCACAAGTATACATGCCATGGCTGCATGTGTTATCTGTGTGACACATAGATATCCATGTCTGAGTACAGTGTCTGTGTCCATAGCAGATAATAGTTGGCACGGGTGTAGCACATGCATGCTATGTACACACACGGGATGTGTGGTGCACGTTGACATGAAGGAACCCCAATGCTCGACATGACCAGTGTACAGTGGTTATGGTGAGTGTGGGACATATTGCAGATATGTCGGTGCCAGACATAGCATGGCATGCTAAATGACTGCAACATTAAACACCACACATACCCAGTGTGTGTCAAGTGACCTATACACTCACTAGCATTCCAGGACATATATGTGACACTTTGTTTGGATGGCAACTGCTGTGCATATTGTGTATACTGCATATGTAAGCACACACACAACATGCTATGCATATTGTGTATAGGTGCATATGTTTGCACACACACAACATTGAGCTGCAAAGCAATGACTGCTATGAGTAGTACTGTGGTCACTGTAACTGGATGGGGTGTAGTACCCTGTGCCATCATCAACATGCATCTTGTGGTCACTCACGGCTACTAATATGTGCAAGACCACTGCCTAGCATGCTGTACCTGAACTGCAGTGCTGTGGCTACATTCACAATTACACAGCCACCTTGTACATGGGTGTGTGAGGTGCCCAATAGGGAGCATTGCCTAACATGACTGTGTTATGAGTTGCAGAGTGTTGCACAGCCCCATGATAGGCCTCTATGCCAGAGGTACATCATGTGTGTGTGCATGACATGTGGAATACTGAAGTGTGACCTTACAGCAGGTGTGTCGTAATGCCAAATGTAGCATGTTTCGTGTACTGCGTATGATAAACGTGTTCTGTTGTGTACAGCTGTAGCAACTATGCATATCCAATGTGCAGTACAGTGTTGCCACAATTGTGTCTGCTGCACTGTGCATTGCATGTGATTGAGGCAGCTACTGACTTTACTGAGATGATTGATGTCTCACAGCAAACATGCACAGCATGCATTATGTGTAGGTGTGTTACGTGTACATGGCCTACACCTCACCTATGACATACACATTTCATTACCAATATTAAAGTGTTAACACACTCACCAGCATGTATCGTCTGCCCTGCTGTCACAACAGAGGGACCTCCAAGAATATGACACAGTTTGTCAGTGGCCACAACTGTGGCATTGCTACTGTGAGTGTGCTAAACTACAGTGGAACAACAGTCAACAGTCACAGGTGTACGGATACTATTCCAAATATCAGTAATGCACATGATAGGCAGCACAACTGCTAAACACACAGTACACATCTCACATATGCATATTCTAACAATACAGGTAACGGTAGTCCACATCTAGGGCATATTACCTGCACGCTCCATGTCATCCTGCTGGGTGGCTCCGGCCTCCATGATGACACATGTGTGATGCTGTTGCTGCTGTAGGCAAGGAGCCACCATGCTTAGGAGCAGCTCCTCCACTCTGGTGAGGGGGGGATGTATGGCTGCCCCACCACCTGTGGCAAGCTGTTGCCTATGGATATCAGATGCACGCCGCCAGACATGTCTAATTAAATCACTGCAGTGATGGCGTAATGGCTCATATGTCCAGTTATGCATGCCTACATCATTTACCTGGCGAACAAGGTCTTGCCACAGTGCAGTACGCTCATGCTGGTGCTGGCTGGCCCTGGAAAAAAGCAGGTTATAGTGCTGCACCAGGCTGTTCTGAATTTCCTGCTCCTCCACAGCTGTATATGATGGATTACGTTGATGAGCCATAACCCTGGAAGACAAACGATATGTGTGAGCAAGTCATGTGGCACACTTAACATTATGAAGTACAGATATCACTTAACTGTCATATATAGCATCTATCTGTCTATCAGAGGATACACACGTTCAATACCACATATCAGTGCTCAGCCCACAACTGGCTGACAGTGCCTGCCACACTCCATATAACAAACCAGTATACACCAGTATTCGGCACACTGCTTGGGATACAATGCACAACCTCACCCCGGGGGTATATATCAAGCTAATGCATGAAGGAATATGTCATCCAATGCAATGAATGTACCAGTAAACCACCCTAGTCTTTGATGCCATACCCCTACCTAACATATGTGCACGGTTGTTAATATAGCTGGTATACTACTGTAACAGAGTATACATGTTGCTAGGTACACACACATACCCTGTAACACATATGTGATTGGGGGCATGGTACAGGCATCATTACACACACATCAGACATACATACAACACACAGATGTATGCCGACACAGATGAGCATTACCTGTGTAACTTATAGTACTGTGTGCCCCTACTTACAGATACCTAAGCCTGAGGTATGTAATCTGTGCAGACTACAGGAAACACACAAGACAGTGTTACCAGGGACTGTGAACATACAGCATACTGTGCTGTTTAGGCCTACAGCTTCAGGTAGTACTACAGTTCATATGTGAGCTGGATTCACCAGCAGTACCACTTACTGAGCATACATGTATTGCTTCAGCCTACAATGGGACACCACAGTCGTACACAAGGAACTACATCACAACATATGCCATCCTACTATGTCTGCATCCCAATAACTGACACATCTTTCTCTGGCCTCACACCTAGGACACAAACTACCATGACAGACACAACCTCACACTAAGCTATCACACATTTACAAACCTTGCACACAGTCACTGTCACACTCATTCCACCTCACATAGCATGTATTGCACTAAGTACATGTGTGTGTGTGCATTGTGTTATAGGTAGGTAATATGCTATTGGCCCTAGGGCCTAGAGCAGCCTAGCCATATGCTACCCTGCCCTTTGACACACATGTAATGTGATTTCACTTGCTCCTGTCAACCGGATACACAGAGGTGACTCCCAGGGCATATTACCTATCTACAGAACAATCATCAGGGGTATGTATGACATCTGCTAATGAGGAGCCTTGTTTGTTAATGCTGGGTGGTTTAGTCCAGAGTATGGCATATTTGTGGATAGGAACCTGTACCTCCAGCATGTGCTGTTTAGTGAGGTGACAAGGATTAGGGCCCTAGGTCATGTAGCCCAGTGGGATTGTGAGATGTTGTCATGGTGGTTGGCTGACTGCTATGGGTGTGACATACCTCTGTATGTCCGGCAGTTCTAACCTCTGGGTGGGCGGTATGCAACGCACTCTAGCTGTGGTTTTGTGAGTCAGTCTGCATAGGGCATGTGTTTGCGGGCAGTATTACTCTTTGTTAGGTACGTCTGTGCCCTTTCCACTTGCTGTAGTTGTCATGTGAGGTACATACCACATGGGGCATTGTGATGTGTAGAGGGGAACACCGACCTATATTTCCCTAGATGACACACCTTTTCTGATGACACATACCATGTAGACAGATTACATGACTACTGTGGTACTGTGATTATCAAAGGGGAGCCTACTGTCCACATGTGTCCCGTGTTCCCTTCTGACACCTTCAATGTTAGGCAGGCTACCACCTATGTGCAGTTACTGTGTAAGGTGTTTTGCAATGGGGTATGGCACTGCAGTATTAACACTGGTGTTCAGTCCATGCCTTGGACAACAGGCACCTGTTGCAGTGCATATGACCCCTCGTCTCCCTCTCACTCTCTCTCTCTCTCTCTATATATATATATATATATATATACATACATATATACATATCTATACATATCTATACATATCCATACATATCCATACATATCCATATATATCTATATATATCTATATATATATCCATATATATCTATATATATATATATCCATATATATCAATATATATCTATATTTATCCATATATATCCATATATATCTATATATATCCATATATATATATCTCTATATATCTACATATATCTTTATATGTATATATACATATATGTATATATCTATATATATAGATCTATATATCTATAATTCTATATATCTATATTTCTATACATCTATATATATCTATATATGTATATATATATATATATATATATATATATATATATAGATATATAGATATACACACACACACACACACACACACACACACACACACACACACACACATATATATATATATATATATATATATATATATATATATATATATATATATACAGATGTATATATACACATACATCTAAACATCCATTGCTGTACATATAGCTGCACATATTGGCACATATACTGGCCACCTTTCATGGTGGGGATGTCAATTATGCAACAGTTGTGAGACATACGGTTATGTAATACTATTGCACAATGTTGTGCAGAATGCATTCTGCTGTCCTCAGGCTGTATAGCTGTAGCAGGCCTCACTGGCTGTAGCTCAGTCCCACAGCGTTTATTCACCACATGACATATACTGGTACTGCTTGCTGTCTGCAATGCCACACACTACAACCTACATACATATGTGCACACAGCAGCCTTCAACAACATACATATGTCCAGCCTTCACTAACAGTTGCAGTATGTCCCTTGCCCTATGCAAATGTGCATGTACATATAGATACAGACTGCTGCCACATATGGATGATTCACAGTATGTAGAGTACCCTTCAGACACATCTTTCAGATGTCAGCAAATACATACCTTTGTATTCCTCACCTCCGTCTGTTGTAGGTGTTGTATATTATTTATTTTTTTTTTTGGTTTTGGTTTCCTCTGTGTGTTGCTGTTTGTTTTCAGTGTCTGTCTCCTACTGCATGTTTGTATCCGTCTGTCTGTCTGTCTCTGTCTCTCTCGCTTGTGCTCTCTCTCTCTCTCCCAGTTGTTGCAATGATAATATTGCATGTGTGGACAGCAGATACAGGCTGCTTTTCTAGGTATCTGCACATGTGCATGTGATGGCCTCTGCACCAATTGGTGTCCACCATTTAGTAATTGCATGCAGCCTGCTGTGTGGTAATTGCAGTTCTCACTGTGATTTCAGGACACTGCTATAAAATGATAGGTTAGGTAGGCGTAGCCCTTTCAGTTTTGCAAGGTGGGGACCATGCTTGTTTGATGTGGACATTGTTGTCTCAGTCAGAAGGTTGGTATATGTCTCATATCTGAAGTGGGTTGTAGCCAGTGAAATGCATGTTGTACTGAAACCTGACTGTTGCTTCTTCCAGTACACTCTTCTGAGTGTGTAGGTTTACTCACACCTCCTAATGCTAACACTGGATACATGGGAGTATGTACTTTCTTTTCGAATTATAGAATTAACTGGCATACAACAGTAGTTATTGCAATGTATTCCTGTGGCTTTCCTATTTTCCCTTTACATTCACTCATTGTAATGCATGTTATATTTCTTTCAGCACCAAGTTATTGTATCTCTGCTGTGGTTTAGTGGTACGTCATGCAGACTGGTGAGTACAAGGTGTGGGGTTTGAGACTGACAAGGGTATTTTATTTTGCTGCTGAGCACCACAAGGGCCCTGTCATACAGAGTGACTAAGGCACTTTTAAGCAGTTGTAAGCGGGTTTGCGTGGGTTTGCATGACGCTTAGCGATGCTTAGCTAAGCGCACACAAGCTCACACTCACGCACCCCTGCTAACTATTGCTTAAAAGTGCTTACTCCCGCTAAACCCCGAGCTAATTTCTTTGAAAGAAAAGAAAAGAAAATGGGGAGCTAGGAAAGTGGTGAAAAAGGGGGCACAAAGAGGGAAAGACAGTAGGGAAACCAGCTGGGATGTGCAGGAAGGGTGTAGGGAAGGCCCATAGCTGCCCATTTCTTTACCAGCAACAGCTGTGCATATGTTTGGTATGAAATTTGCAACCTTCCACCCCTGAGAGAGGGGTGAGAACAACAGAGTATGTTGTACTGCCAATTATAATTATCAGTTTACATTTCCAACGGACATGTGTGCGAAATGGGCAGCTATGTATGGGGCGTAATTTTTTTGTGGGAACAGATTGCCCTTTTTTTATTTATTTGTTTCAAGTGAGAGTGGAATGTGAGGTAGGGGATGTAGGTATATTTGGGGAGGTAGGTTGGGGAGGTAAACAGACAAGACAAACAAGACGCATACAGGGGCGGAATTTGACACATGGGGTGGGTGAACACAATTGATGGGGAAGGTTGTTTGGAAATTGCAAGCGCATGAGCCCACAGATGGTAACAGTGAAACTGAGATCCCCACCCATGGGCAGTCACCACTGCACCTTCACAGCCCCGAGGGGGGATGTGCTGGGGGCTGAGTAGGATGGGCAGGCTCACCCGAGAGATGTGCCACTCTCACCTCAAGCTGGCATAGGGGATCAGCGACTGAACGCTGGATCTCCCTACGCACCACAGCCCGGACCCTTCGAAGGGTGACAGGTGGCCCTTCTCCGCCCTTGCTTGCACAGGGGGGATGAGCCCCATCCCCTGCAGTGCTTCCACCTGAAGGTGGCACAGGACCAATGGAGGAGGGGAGCCCGGGCTGGGCACCAGACCTGCTGGTGCCAGGTGCACTCGCCGGCTGAGGAGGGACAGGTGGGTCCGCTGGGACCGGCCTTCCCATACGTTCTGTTATTAGGTGTGTTTAATTACAACATAAGCAAAACAGCATTCCAGATTAGTAGTAACAGCATGCAATAATATTCCCATTAACCCAACACACCAAGGGTACAACAGTTGAACAGCAAGCATAACTCATGCATATATTGAACCGCAGTGGTTATTCCAACAGCATGCAGGGATGTTTGGTAGCAACAGGCCACCATGATTGTGGTGTTTAAACAGGGCACATGCAGCAACGTGAATGCAAATATTTATAGAACAATAGGACATATGTCCCAACAAATGTTAAGATTACACATACCCACTGAGGTGTGGAATTGCATGGTTTATACACATACAGTAGGGTGGTAGAAAAAACCTCGGTTAACTTCTTATAATGACCTTTTAGTCTACACTACATTCCTAGTGACTGCAAGTGTATATCCCCTACCTGTATTATTACACTTGCCACCATACATTAGGTTGTGTCATGGGTTTGGCTAGTTCAATATATGCCTGACCTATATCTGACATACTAACTGTCCAGGATGCAGATGTTACTGCTACATATTTCTTCATTGCATTTATATTTCTTTATCTACATATCTGGGATGTTTTCACATGACATTTTCACTTCGATTTGTACAGAACCCTGCATTTCTTGACACACACTCACATTTATGGGGAAAAATTACATGCTACATGTGTGCCAGGTTTACTTATTCATGCCAGCCAGTAACTGACTATTGTGGACTGTATATATGGTTCACAGCTACTAACACTTCCATCACCCATGTTATATGGGACTGCATAACTCTGGGTTGCCAGCACCTTTTCAAACAGTACTGTTTGTATAATGCAAGGGTACAACAACATTTCAGACTCTGTGATATGGACACACTCTGGGTTTTAGACCTTTATTAAAGACATTACACACTTTTCCACAGGCTCACTCCTTTATTTGTTTTAACAGTGTATATGGCAGACATGTTCAAGACATATTATACCTTTATTAATAGGTTAGAACAATCTTTTTTCAGGCTCACTCACTTATGTTATATGACAGTGCCTGCAGAGATATTATTCCAGACATATGTTACCTTTCTTAATGGGTTACTACACTTTTTTTTGCCTCTCTGACGTTTTTATCTGACAGTACATGCAGAGGACTTATTCAGGCAATTTTATGGCTGTTTTATTGGAATACAGCACTTTCTTTCATGCTCTCTCCCATACTTTATATAACAATACATGCAGAATAATCACTAACCTGCCTGGTGGCGCAGCCTTAGCAGCCTATCAGCATAGGCTTGCTGATTCGTAGCACGGTCACCTGCAGCTGTAAAGTAAATGAAGGGATATTGAGACATACCTATCCATTATACATACTCCATTATCAATTCTTACATACTGCATTCCATGGCTACATACTCAGTTGTGGGGCATCCCGAATCCCATGGGCCTCCTGTATCCACTGGTTCAGGTGGTCCTCCATTCATCTCTTCAGGTCTGCATGGTGGTGACAGACCTGCTCACCAGTCCGAGGAATGCCTGTGGCACTGGTAAGGTCACGAGCTAACCGGTTCCAAACTTCTGCCTTTTACTCCGTCCCTTGGAACTGGCCCTGCAGGAGTCTTGTCTCGTGACGGTGGACAAGGAGCCAAACCATGTATTTGGACTCCTCGATGCCCCAACATTGCGCTTGGAAGCGTGTTCCCCATCCGACACCAGACATTCTAACTGCAGATGTGAGTTACAATCAGTTATGGCATGTATTCCCACCTGTGGGGCTTAAATATGCCACATTTCCCACACTTTTTTGTGATTGGCCATTTTATAAAATTCTTGGCTGACTGCAGACCTGCTTAGTAATGGTTAAACTATCATTCATAAGTATATGAATGTTAACAGTGGATGTTGCCCCTATGTTGTCATGGCTTAGTGGTTCTGTACTTTGCTTCTGATGCACAGAGTCCTGGGTTCGAACCTTGTTATTTTTTTAATACTTTCTAGACAGGCTAGGGGGTGTGGCTGTGTTTAAGCAACTTAGCTCTACGTTGCTCCCCGGTGCCCTACGGTGCCCAGGTTGGCGCGGCGCGCACATCTGCGCAAACACATTGTGCAGGGTAAAGTGCTATTAAACTATGGGCAACTCTGTTTAGCTGGGTAAAGTGCTATTAAACTATGGGCACCTGTGTTTAGCTGGGTAAAGCACTATTAAACTATGGGCACCTCTGTTTAGCTGGGTAAAGCTTTGCTTAATGGCAGCCTATTATATATCTGGATCCCTTAAAAATATATATTTTGTTCACTGATACATTGGCCGTTTCACTGCTTTTAATAATATTTTCATCATATATATGTTTGGTATTATTTCAAATACTGCTTTAAAACATAAATAAGAAGGGAAGTGGTGGGACTCGAACCGTGAATGCCTCCTCTTTGTGCATATGCTCTACCATTACGCTATTGCAATTTGGTGTGCTTTGCATAAACATTCTTTCTTATTCTCTTCCATGTTGGAATTGCTAACTATAGCTAAGCAATGGGCACACAAGCGCACACACATGCAAATACGGGCAGCTATATCGTGGATTTAAAAAAAATAAATAAATATTTTACTTTTTAGAACTGTGATGGGGGTTTACAGTGTCAGGGAGTGTGGTGTTGGGTGCAAGTACATTTGAGCGAACTCGCTCTTGTGTGTTGACATTTTGCTTTTACTACACTTGCAGGGGCGTGGACATTTAGACTGCTCGGCAGTCGGACACACCCCCTGCTTTCATACTCAGTCCGTGTAAGAGTTACGGTTGAGTCAGCATGCCCTCATGAATATTTATGTAACGCTGACATCATACCGTTCAACTGCGCCTCTGAGTAAGACTTATTAAGTCTTACACAGAGGATTCGTGAATCCAGGGGAAACAGGTACCAGGTTTATATATATGTTTGTGAATTGTAACTAGCTGAGTGTATGTTAGGCATTCTGGCATTTCATTCCATTGTAGCTGTTTAAATGCTAAACCATGGAAAGACTGATAGGAAAGGTTTGCTGCATGTTTTGCCACTTAGTTATATAATTGTTGTAGTTTGTTTATCTGAATAATTTCCAGCTTAATACATGTTGGTGAGGCATATAGAAGTGAGGAAAGTAGATATTTTTTTCTGGCAGAGTACTTGATATAAGGTTTGGGCCTGTACAAGAAACTGAATTTTTTTTATCTACATGTATCTTTTGGTCAAATTTCAGTAGGTCATTTGTGATTATTTGAAATACTTTTGTCAGTATTTCAGTTCAAATAATGCTAAACAGAGTTTTAATTTCAAAGATCTTACTTTTATTTTTTTTTTATTTTGCTTTTGTTTACCATTTTTCTGATTGGGTTTATTTACAATCCCCTACAAGACTACAATTATATACAGGACCTTGATGAATATATTTACAATATTTACATGCACCAAACTTTGACATTGGTATTAAAAATCTGTTTCTTCTTTTTCAAGATCCCCTTTCAAATCTGTGCCTCTCTTATAGACAAATCTAGGGCTTGTTCCTAAGATCTTAGTGTTGGCATTTCTTATCACTACATTCTTCCAAATTTTTTTTCTAATAATTTCCATTACTATAGAACTTGCCCCATTATGCATACTTGGAACAACCACTGCGTTAGAACAGTTGCTTTGATTTAGTGTCCTTGGACTAACTTCAATGTTACTTAATAAAGGAAGATTGTCTTTATTCTTGTGTTCCCGTATTTCCATAGATACTTGTTCTAGGAGTTTGTGTGGATATTCCCTTGCATTAAACATTCGTTTCACTTTGAAGCCCACGTGCTCTTAAGAGCTTGCCACTTGGTAGTTCTAATAATCATTTGTCCATTTATTAGGTCTTTTTCTGCCATGTAGAGTAATTACTAAAAACATATGGTGTTGGAATAAGTTGTTATTCTATATATCAAGAAAAATAATCTTTTCTATGCCCTTATACAATATTATATTCAAATTAATTTTAGTCTTGGGTGTATTGTATACAATTTTTAAAAAATAATGTGGTAGATTTGAAATATGCAAAAAATTCTGAGAGAAACCATTTCATCCCCTAACCACTTTAAAAAGATATAATCAAAAAATCTTATAATTTAATGTAGTGTTTGTAAGGTGACTGAAATGCATAATTCCACCCATTGTCATAGTGCCACATAGGTATATATTGGGGCTGATGCAGCCCCCCATAGCCACATCTTGTATCTAATGATAGAACTCCTCCTTTAAATACAATTTTTTATAAAAGGTTTCAAAATTGAAGAGGTAGAAAAGGTATTTTTGTAGGAGAGGTGAGGTAGGCATGTATGAATGTTGTTGAAAGGGGCAGAGGAAAAGAGGATATATTGTCTTTCAAATCATTAATAGTTTCATGATGGTCAGTAATTTGGAGTAAGTACTAATAATGCATTCCAAAACTTAAATATTTTTATGACATTCAAGAAACTTTTTGGTTAGTGTAGTAGATTTGTTTGCACAGACTAGATAGGTAACCTTAGCTTTAATTATGTTTATTCTGGTATCGTTCCTTATCCTTTGTAAGTGTTGTGTTTTACTTTGACTATTAATGTCCCTTTTCTATTTCACCATACTTTGTATCCAGTTGTAATTAGTAACAATAGACTGCTTGATAAACAGATTTTTTTTTTGGAAACTTGCTGTACTTTTTAACAGGGAAACACTTATAGTATATGGACATTAGTATATTATAGAACACTTATAGTATATGGACATTAGTATATTATAGAACACTTATAGTATATGGACATTAGTATATTATAGAACACTTATAGTATATGGACATTAGTATATTATAGAACACTTATAGTATATGGACATTAGTATATTATAGAAGGCTGAGAGTGTTTTTTTTAAGAGTAATAAACCACTGGTCCAACCATTAAAATGCGTTTATTAGAAAATAACAAAGCTTTCAAGCCACTCAGGACTCTTCAGCAGTGTTTTTTAAGAGCAGGACAATTAGAGGTGTTCCCAATTTATGAATTATAGCTGTTTCCCATGCGGGTTTACTGGCTTTGAGAATGGCATGATTTAGTATGAATCTGGGTGGCAGTTTTCTCAGTTTAAATTTCCAGGTAATAAAAACTGGACATGGTTAATCACTGTGGATTAGTGTGTGTAAAGCTAATAATGTCTGTCATAGGACTGGATCTGGTACATTGTCTGATAAGTTGAGTCAGTCTTTTTCCTGTTAGTGGTTTCTTTAGTTGTTATGCCACCTGACTTTTTCAGTGAAAATTTAGGTCTCTGATGGTTATCAGTATAATATTTGGTTTTGGACAGTATAGTTATTCAGGGTCTCTTGCATTTGTTTGGTAGAAGATAGATGTGGAATGAATACTGTGGCAATTAATAATTTTGTACTCTCACCAAATGTCCCATCTATTATCAGCCATTTAACATTACTGTCATAAGTGGTCTTATTACTGATAGTTAGTCATGGGTTGAGGTTGACTCTATCAAATTTTGCTCCTCCTGACTCTCTTACTTGATTATCTGCAAAGATGTGACACTTCTCAGTAACACAGGGAGATATCCAACTATCCAATTATCTGTCTTTAGCCAACATTTAGTTGAATATATTATTTTGGGGTTATAGGCTGATAGACACACTTCCAGTTGTGCCCATTTGTTTATGTCTGTGCTCATATAAACCAACAGTCCTTTTTTGTTGAGCCATGCATTGATCAAATTGATCACGGGGTAATGTGAAGCTCATTTAGTATATGGATGGATAATGAGACAAAACAGTTTTACATACTGTTAATGAAAACAGAGTAGAATGGTTAAAGCTGATATGGTAGAGAAAAGTGCTGAAGTGGACAGTATAGAAAATAAAGTGTCTAGAATCACTGTGGCAGAGAATATACTAGAAGGGAAATGGGAATTTGAGGACAGTAAAAATCATAGTAATGAAGGGGAAATTAATTAATGGAACACAGTAGTGTGGGTGGTTCAGTTGGTGCTGGTAGTTTACTCAAATAAAACCTATCTGATTAGTTGTGAGGATGGCTAACAAGTGGCCGAATGATATAGGGTGTGACTTGAAGGGATAAAGGAAATGTTGTAGTTGGCAGATGGGAATAGGGTAAGGTAGGAAGGCAAGGCCTGGTTGAAAACTGTGAGGGCATGGAGATTGGGGTGCTATCCAGTTCTTGTACTGTAGATGCTCCAAAGAAAACAATTTGTGGTGTCTAAAGGTCAGCAAAGGAAAAGGACCATTGCTGTAGACGATAAACAATAATGAATGGCCTTTAATTATCTCCCATTAAGTATGTTTTGAGAGCACAATTACCATAGCATCTGAGTTATTAGGACCATTATACATTTGAATTGAAATGTATGTTTTAATGTCTTTTTTTATCCAAAAGTTATTTTTCATCAAATCATTTTTTAGCTATATTGTCCTTACTGTATCCCTGGGAAAAAATGTTTTAATATTCAGGCAGGAATTTCTGAATAGCAGTGACAGTACCCTGTTTAGTTGTTGATCTTGCTGCTAAGGAGAAGTAGAAGTGAACAATTTGATCTCAGTACTGTAAAAAGCAATATATCAAAAGCATCTTCTCGTTCAGCAAAATGAGCTTGTAATATTCCATTATAAAACCTAGCATGACTTAAATCTAGAATAAGTGCTAATTAGTTTTTAATGTACTGAAACTTTGTATTCTTGATGGCCTAGATTTGTATACAGTCTTAATACAAAAACATATGTGGCTGTAGACAACCTACCATTAGTACAGTGTGACAGACATTAATTTACTTGGCAGCAATACCTTTGTTGGGGTAAAGGGTATTGGCTACTATTCCATATCCACAAGGTCAGAATTAGTGCATTTAAAAGTCTAATTTTGGAAAGCCTTAACTGTTACTATGAATACGGGTGATATTTGGATTGTTTCATTTGTATAGTGTTACAATTATTGCTTTTATTATGACTTTGGATCATATATTTGACCATTTAAATATCAAGAAGTTAAGTCCCTAAATTACCATAAGGGAAGTGTTTGCATTTTCATTTCAAGGCCTGTCTTGGCTCACAGAATGAAGTGTTGCTATAGACATGGCTGTGTGATACATTGCATTAAAGGATATATGTCACTGAGAATGCAGTAACAAGTTACACCCAGGGACATTTCTAAATGTTAGACAAATAATTTCCTTTATTTCATTCCATATATATTTCAGATGATAAGGAGACAAAATGAGTCATGTTGCATGTCATTCAGAATATCTGTGGGTGATTCAGCATTAATAGTACTGGGAATGTGAACACAACCTGTGACTGACACAGAGTATAACTACAACATTGTATCATTCATGCTGCTGTCAGCTGAAACTGCTGCCAAGGCAGCACTGTATACCTTAATTGCAGAGTCTTTCAGGTTTACTATTGTAATTCTGCTCTCAAAACGTATTTAATGGGAGATAATTAATTAAAGGCCATTATTTATCATTTATGATGCATAAATTCTAATCATTACAACTGAACATCATCCAGGCTACAATTTGCCTTACCTTTTTGTCTCCCTGCTACATTTTTTTCAAGTACATTGCCTTTCAACCTCATAGGTTTTTTATTGCAGAAAGGCAAGTTCACATTTATGCTGATTGTTAAAGATTAGCATAGAGGAGAAGCGTTAGTTGCAGGTTGATGTCATGCCAATGACATTTATGCAGGTGCTAATGCATAATAGTCAGAAATACTGCTGGAACAATGATGCATATCTGTTGAATATTAAATTCTGAAAAGAGGAACAACTTCTCATGTTTATGCATGTCTCACTGTAAATGGCGACTCTAAGTACTTTACATCTTATTAAATAATGCTGTTATCAGCTTGAAAATATAGAGTTCTGGGCAGTCACAAAGTATGGACTCTGGTACTATATAAAGACCACTTTGGCAACTGTGGTCTCCATGTCCTCCCTTTCTTGTCTGCAGAGTAATCTGTTAGGCAGCTTCCTCCATTTTCATAGCTATTACTGACTTATTGAGTGGCATATGTCATTTAATATGGAATCACATATTATCTTATTTAGAACTGTATCTCAGACTGGCATGTGGATACAAAGTGATCTCTGAGCCATAGTTCTCATACTAATGCCAGCACCATTGAACTATAACAGATAAACAGTGTTCACCTACTTTAATTTTTCATAGACTGACTTCAGTAGAATGTTTTATAAGATTATGCATATGCTTTTGATTTAAATATATGCAGCTTAACACCAGTCTTTGCCTTTATCTAGTGAATGAATAATGAACTGTATTTGTTTTATTTGATACCCATGTGACTGTTCTGATGGACGTTCTTCAGCCATGACTTGGGCAAGAGGCTAGTAATGCGGTATTAAAGAAAATGCATTTAATGTATAGTTCAGAATATAACAGACTGTCACAATAAGACAAGTAACTTAGTGTATAATGTAAATGAAACAATTTATCTATACAATCAACAAAAAGCTGAACGGTACAGAATAGGATGCCCCTTGAGACTGAATCAACGTGCACAAAAAACAAAAAGGGCTTGCCTCAGCTAAAAATTCACCAATACTCCAATTCTCACATAAAAAAGTTTAATGATATAAAAAACAGTAGAAAACAGGATCCAAAGTGAGCGCTTTCACGTTCAAAAACGTTTCATCAGACGTCAATGAATCACATGATATTCTCCTATATTTATATAGCTACTCTAATCCAATTATCTAATTTCAGTTTAAGTATTTAAAACAATTAGTTAATGAAGTATGTCATTGTTCATTAAATATATATAAAAACCAAAAAAGAAAAAAGAAAAACTATATATATGTATGCATATAGAGAACGCAATTAAATGACATTTTTCTTAAACAGTCTTAATAAATAAAACCTTATACACATATATTCAAAACCACTTAAAACCACATATTATTATCCACTTATAAAAATACATACATATAGAAACACATAAATATACTATGTAGACTAATACATGTATATAAGTGTATATAAGGACATCTATATATATATATATATATATATATATATATATATATATATATATATATAAATATATATTTATATACTCTCTGCCTCATACAGCTTTATGCAGAAACCATATGTTCATATATATCCATATGCATATTCTTAGTGTGCATATGGTCTTGCTAACAAAAAGGGTTTCAGGGGCATTTTGTAATTGAGACCATGGGCTTTATGCACCTGTAGCCTCATTATCCATCTACATTCTTGTTCTTCTGTATAGTTCTTCGTATTTCCTAATCTGCTTGTCTTGCTAATCAATTCAAGAACCCTAAACTTAAATTTATGTGTCGTTCCATGATCAATAACATGTTTAGCTAAAGCATCTCCTTCATCTTCCTTATTGATAGCATATATATGTTCCCTAACACGTTCTCTTAGGGTCCTATTCATTTTGCCCACATAAAATGATTTGCATAACTGGCATTGAGCTAAATATACTAAATCTCTAGATTTACAATCCGCATAAGATCTAAATATATATTCCAGTCCAGTGTCCGGATGAATAAACTTATTGTCATTAGTCATATACATACACTGGTTACAACCTCTACATGCAAAAGTCCCTATCCTCTGGGAGTGTAATAAACATACACTGATTACAACCTCTACATGCAGAAGTCCCTATCCTCTGGGAGTGTAATATACATACACTGATTACAACCTCTACATGCAAAAGTCCCTGTCCTCTGGGAGTGTAATATACATACACTGGTTACAACCTCTACATGCAAAAGTCCCTATCCTCTGGGAGTGTAATATACATACACTGGTTACAACCTCTACATGCAAAAGTCCCTGTCCTCTGGGAGTGTAATATACAAACACTGGTTACAACCTCTACATGCAGAAGTCCCTATCCTCTGGGAGTGTAATATACATACACTGATTACAACCTCTACATGCAGAAGTCCCTATCCTCTGGGAGTGTAATATACATACACTGATTACAACCTCTACATGCAGAAGTCCCTATCCTCTGGGAGTGTAATATACATACACTGATTACAACCTCTACATGCAGAAGTCCCTATCCTCTGGGAGTGTAATATACATACACTGATTACAACCTCTACATGCAGAAGTCCCTATCCTCTGGGAGTGTAATATACATACACTGATTACAACCTCTACATGCAGAAGTCCCTATCCTCTGGGAGTGTAATATACATACACTGATTACAACCTCTACATGCAGAAGTCCCTATCCTCTGGGAGTGTAATATACATACACTGATTACAACCTCTACATGCAGAAGTCCCTATCCTCTGGGAGTGTAATATACATACACTGGTTACAACCTCTAAATGTAGAAGTTCCTATCCTCTGGGAGTGTAATATACATACACTGATTACAACCTCTACATGCAGAAGTTCCTATCCTCTGGGAGTGTAATATACATACACTGATTACAACCTCTACATGCACAAGTCCCTATCCTCTGGGAGTGTAATATACATACACTGATTACAACCTCTACATGCAGAAGTCCCTATCCTCTGGGAGTGTAATATACATACACTGATTACAACCTCTACATGCAGAAGTCCCTATCCTCTGGGAGTGTAATATACATACACTGATTACAACCTCTACATGCAGAAGTCCCTATCCTCTGGGAGTGTAATATACATTCACTCGTTACAACCTCTACACGCAGAAGTCCCTATCCTCTGGGAGTGTAATATACATACACTGATTACAACCTCTACACGCAGAAGTCCCTATCCTCTGGGAGTGTAATATACATAGACTGATTACAACCTCTACATGCAGAAGTCCCTATCCTCTGGGAGTGTAATATACATACACTGATTACAACCTCTACATGCAGAAGTCCCTATTCCCTTTGGGTGTACAACCACTCGATTATTCTTCTCATAGCATAACAGTCTTTTTAATGATTTCATATTTCGATATGTAATTTCAGGTTTATGTCCAACCAATTCTCATACTTTTTCATCAATAGTTAACAATCCCCAATTATTGTTAATAATCTCTTTGATTTTCATATTTCTATTGGTGAAGGGAATTATCAGCCTATCCTTCTTCCCATCATGTCCTGGACCATTTATATCCATTCCTAGCCTTCTGTCTTTATGAAAAAAGGGTTTGCCCTTTCCCATTCTTTATATAGTATTGTCTGAGAATGTCTTATCTATCTCTTTCTTTGCATAACCTCTATTCAAGAAATTATCTGCCAGTATCCTTTGTTGCTCCTGATGTCTATCCTCATGTGGAAGGAATTAAATTGATAGTGAGAGACACTCAACATTTTCTAGAAAGTTATGCAGACTATGTTTTTTTTCCAAAACAGACACAGATAATGATATATTAGTCACATTAGATGTAGCATCCTTTTTCACATCCATACCCAATACCATAGAAATGGAATATGTAAGGTTATTACTTATTGAAAAGGGTATTCCAAGGGACCAAGTTATGAGATGTATGTTGATCCTAGATATAGTACTAAGTAATAATGTTCTAATGTATGACAACATATATTATTTACAAAAAAAGGGGTAGCAATGGGGACCCCGTGTGCCAACTCATATGCCAACTTAGTGTTGGCATATTGGGAAGGCACATATGTACTAGGAAATACATTATTTAATGAACATATAAAATACTATGGACATTTTTTTGGCTTGGGATAGCACTGAACAAGAGTTGAATGATTTTGTCATTTATGTGAATGGTACAACAAAAAATTTTTTGAAGTTTGAATGTACGAGCTCAACACAAAAAATAGAGTTTTTGGATGTAAGACTAACTAAGGGGGTGAATGGAATAGAGACTGACATGTATAGAAAACCATGCTGGAGAAATAATTTATTACATTGCAATAGTATGCACCCAAGACATATTTATCTTAACATATTAAAAGGTCAAGCACTTAGAGTATCTAGGCTGACAACTCATGAGGATAGACATCAGGAACAACAAAGGATACTGGCAGATAATTTAATAAAGACAGAAGGCAAGGAATGGATATAAATGGTCCAGGACATGATGGGAAGAAGAATAGGCTGATAATTCCCTTCACCAATAGAAATATGAAAATCAAAGAGATTATTAACAATAATTTCAGATTGTTAACTATTGATGAAAAAGTAGGAGAATTGGTTGGACATAAACCTGAAATTACATATCGAAATATGAAATCATTAAAAAGACTGTTATGCTATTAGAAGAATAATCGAGAGGTTGTACACCCCCAGAGGATAGGGACTTCTGCATGTAGAGGTTGTAATCAGTGTATGTATATTACACTCCCAGAGGAAAGGGACTTCTGCATGTAGAGGTTGTAACCAGTGTATGTATATTACACTCCCAGAGGATAGGGACTTCTGCGTGTAGAGGTTGTAATCAGTGTATGTATATTACACCCCCAGAGGATAGGGACTTCTGCATGTAGAGGTTGTAATCAGTGTATGTATATTACACTCCCAGAGGATAGGGACTTCTGCATGTAGAGGTTGTAATCAGTGTATGTATATTACACTCCCAGAGGATAGGGACTTCTGCATGTAGAGGTTGTAATCAGTGTATGTATATTACACTCCCAGAGGATAGGGACTTCAGCATGTAGAGGTTGTAATCAGTGTATGTATATTACACTCCCAGAGGATAGGGACTTCTGCATGTAGAGGTTGTAATCAGTGTATGTATATTACACTCCCAGAGGATAGGGACTTCTGAATGTAGAGGTTGTAATCAGTGTATGTATATTACACTCCCAGAGGATAGGGACTTCTGCATGTAGAGGTTGTAACCAGTGTATGTATATTACACTCCTAGAGGATAGGGACTTCTGCATGTAAAGGTTGTAGTCAGTGTATGTATATTACACTCCCAGAGGATAGGGACTTCTGCATGTAGAGGTTGTAATCAGTGTATGTATATTACACTCCCAGAGGATAGGGACTTCTGCATGTAGAGGTTGTAATCAGTGTATGTATATTACACTCCCAGAGGATAGGGACTTCTGCATGTAGAGGTTGTAACCAGTGTATGTATATTACACTCCTGGAGGATAGGGACTTCTGCATGTAGAGGTTGTAATCAGTGTATGTATATTACACTCCCAGAAGATAGGGACTTTTGCATGTAGAGGTTGTAACCAGTGTATGTATATTACACTCCCAGAGGATAGGGACTTCTGCATGTAGAGGTTGTAATCAGTGTATGTATATTACACTCCCAGAGGATAGGGACTTCTGCATGTAGAGGTTGTAATCAGTGTATGTATATTACACTCCCAGAGGATAGGAACTTCTGCATGTAGAGGTTGTAATCACTGTATGTATATTACACCCCCAGAGGATAGGGACTTCTGCATGTAGAGGCTGTAATCAGTCTATGTATATTACACTCAAAGAGGATATGGACTTTTGCATGTAGAGGCTGCAATCAGTGTATGTATATTACACCCCCAGAGGATAGGGACTTCTGCATGTAGAGGTTGTAATCAGTGTATGTATATTACACTCCCAGACGATAGGGACTTCTGCATGTAGAGGTTGTAATCACTGTATGTATATTACACTCCCAGAGGATAGGGACTTCTGCATGTAGTGGTTGCAATCAGTGTATGTATATTACACTCCCAGAGGATAGGGGCTTCTACATGTAGAGGTTGTAACCAGTGTATGTATATTACACTCCCAGAGGATAGGGACTTCTGCATGTAGAGGTTGTAATCAGTGTATGTATATTACACTCCCAGAGGATAGGGACTTCTGCATGTAGAGGTTGTAATCAGTGTATGTATATTACACTCCCAGAGGATAGGGACTTCTGCATGTAGAGGTTGTAATCAGTGTATGTATATTACACTCCCAGAGGATAGGGACTTCTGCATGTAGAGGTTGTAATCAGTGTATGTATATTACACTGCCAGAGGATAGGGACTTCTGCATGTAGAGGTTGTAATCAGTGTATGTATATTACACTCCCAGAGGATAGGGACTTCTGCATGTAGAGGTTGTAATCAGTGTATGTATATTACACTCCCAGAGGATAGGGACTTCTGCATGCAGAGGTTGTAATCAGTGTATGTATATTACACTCCCAGAGGATAGGGACTTCTGCATGTAGAGGTTGTAATCAGTGTATGTATATTACACTCCCAGAGGATAGGGACTTCTGCATGTAGAGGTTGTAATCAGTGTATGTATATTACACTCCCAGAGGATAGGGACTTCTGCATGTAGAGGTTGTAATCAGTGTATGTATATTACACTCCCAGAGGATAGTGACTTCTGCATGTAGAGGTTGTAATCACTGTATGTATATTACACCCCCAGAGGATAGGGACTTCTGCATGTAGAGGCTGTAATCAGTGTATGTATATTACACCCCCAGAGGATAGGGACTTCTGCATGTAGAGGTTGTAATCAGTGTATGTATATTACACTCCCAGAGGATAGTGACTTCTGCATGTAGAGGTTGTAATCAGTGTATGTTTATTACACTCCCAGAGGATAGTGACTTCTGCATGTAGAGGTTGTAATCAGTGTATGTTTATTACACTCCCAGAGGATAGGGACTTTTGCATGTAGAGGTTGTAACCAGTGTATGTATATGACTAATGACAATAAGTTTATTCATCCGGACACTGGACTGGAATATATATTTAGATCTTATGCGGATTGTAAATCTAGAGATTTAGTATATTTAGCTCAATGCCAGTTATGCAAATCATTTTATGTGGGCAAAACGAATAGGACCCTAAGAGAACGTGTTAGGGAACATATATATGCTATCAATAAGGAAGATGAAGAAAATGCTTTAGCTAAACATGTTATTGATCATGGAACGGCACATACACTTAACTTTAGGGTTCTTGAATTGATTAGGAAGACAAATAGATTAGGAAATACGAAGAACTATACAGAAGAACAAGAATTTAGATGGATAATGAGGCTACAGGTGCATAAAGCCCATGGTCTCAATGACAAAATGTCCCTGAAACCCTTTTTGTTAGCAAGACCATATGCACACTAAGAATATGCATATGGATATATATGAACATATGATTTTTGCATAAAGCTGTATGAGGCAGAGAGTATATAAATATATGTATATATATATATATATATATATATATATATATATATATATATATATATGTCCTTATATACACTTATATACATGTATTAGTCTACATAGTATATTTATGTGTTTCTATATGTATGTATTTTTATAAGTGGATAATAATATGTGGTTTTAAGTGGTTTTGAATATATGTGTATAAGGTTTTATTTATTAAGACTGTTTAAGAAAAATGTCATTTAATTGCGTTCTCTATATGCATACATATATATTTTTTTTCTTTTTTCTTTTTTGGTTTTTATATATATTTAAATAATAATGACAGACTTGATTAATTAATTGTTTTAAATACTTAAACTGAAATTAGATAATTGGATTAGAGTAGCTATATAAATATAGAAGAGTATCATGTGATTCATTGAAGTCTGATGAAACGTTTTTTGAACGTGAAAGCGCTCACTTTGGATCCTGTTTTCTACTTTTTTTATATCATTAAACTTTTTTACGTGAGAATTGGAGTATTGGTGAATTTTTCAGCTATGGCATGCCCTTTTTGTTTTTTGTGCAATTTATCTATACAATGAACAGTGCTGCTTAAATCATGCCTATGACAAATAGTTGGTTTAACAAAACATGGTTTGCAATAAAATGTGGAAGAATAAAAAAAACAAATATTCGTAATAGTGTTTATCCCTCTATGTATGTAGAGCTGAAGCAGAAGCTAAGTATATTGCTAAGATATAAACAGGCAGCTAATATAGGAGATGAGTTTAGAGGGGTCTATATTGTATTGTCGCAAGTGGACAATATCGAATCTGATATTGTCGGCACGACAATATCGAAAGCAAAGAATATCGGCCAGGTAAATGGAAATCTCCGTAGGGGGAGATTTCTGTTTACATCAATGTAGTGCGGTCTTGGAGTTGGTATATTTAAGTAGCGGAGGATGTGGGGGTGCCACCCCCCACATGGGGGGTGCAGGGGGGCTTGTCCCCTTGCCTACGCCCTTTAGTTTTTTTTGTTTGTTCTTTTTTGTTTTTTTATACTCGTTCGATATCTTACTGCATCAATCAATTGTGTTTGGCATTTATTGCTTCGATGCAGTAAAATTTCGACAAGGTAATATAAATGAGTTCAGAGTGTTAATACAGTATGAGATATTAAGAAGTTGGAGTATAGATAAATAAGAACATTAAAACATTTTAGTCTGGAATGAGTATACAGGAAAATAATGCAATAAAAAGTAAAGTTAGTATCAGCAAGATGAAGATCACAATGTTGGTTGAAAGGAAGTAAAAAAGGATGCTAGCATGGAACAAAAAAGGCAAGGGGGCTAGCATAGGGGTTTAATAACATTACAGTATGAGGCTGAAAACTGATAAATTATACAAAGTCATCAGCATCAACTCCCTTTCTCTAATTTTGCAGGAATTTAGGGTGTCACATACACAGTAGTTCATGTGACCAAACTGTCTAGAGCCAATGCTTAGACATCTGAGTGGCTAGTTCTGACATATCTGAAGCATTTGCAGCTTGCTAATTATTTGAAATGACTGAGTGGTAAATATTTAAATGGTGAAAGAGAAGGAAGAGCCATAACGTGAGAAGGAAGAGTATTCCAAAACATAGACATTAATTTGAAGGTAGGCCCTTTAAGTGAAAGACAGCTTAATTGTAACGTTTTTTGTATAGTCTTTCATCAATGTTTAGGCCATCTGCCTGGAGATGTAAGATAACCAGACCTCATCTAAACTGCCTATTACATTTATTTGTTTCTCATTCAGAGAGAGTCTGGGTAATAGTATCTATGCTCACTCCATATTACACTATAAGGGGATTTTCATTTATGTTTTATCTTTTAAACCCAACTCCTTCCCCAAGTGTCACTTCAATAGCATTGATTATCACCCAGCATATATTTATGCATGATTCAGACCTAAGTGGGGTGTTCCACTCCATTAATTATGTCATCCAAGTGCAAATTCCTCCAGTCTCACATTGGGATTCTGGTTCAGTGGATGTACATGCATTTTTTCCACTTTGGAAAGTATCACAGTTGCTCAAGCTTTAGAGATTGAGGGGGGGTATCTTCTCATGTTTTATTCTTTACTCCATGTAGGAGCAACCTATAAATCTTTGAATGCTATTTTGTTTTTGATTTCTAAGAGCACAATATCCCAGAGAAAGACTGTTTTTTTCTGTCTTGTTGTTTGAATTGGTGTGTGATTTTTTTTTCATTTTGGGATATTTGTTCATAAACTGCTTTAGTTTAAGTACATGCGTTTTATTCATTTTTATTTAGTTTATTTAAGTTTGTTTACCAGCATTGTATACATTCTAAAAGGACCCATTTTAGACTCAGACCAGGTATGCACTACACAAATAAGATAAATAAAGAACCTAGGTTGTGCAATTGATAAACACAGAAGTATAGAAAGCATATCAAACACTGTAGGATTTCAAACATTGGAATGAGTTATAAGCTGTAAACAACTTGTGAAAAAGTTACCTAGTGACACAAGCATATGAGTGACAAGCCAGTATCCATATGTACATTTAAACTGTCAAGTTCAGGCTGTATTTGCTGGGTATTTGTACAACAAACTATGTAATGTTACCAGCAACTCTCCCAAGAAACTTACTTTCCCTGCTGGTATCTGAAATTGCATTTGGATACCAGCAGGATACATTGAGTGCAGATGAGAATGGAACTGTTGTTGAATGAGTGGCAAACATATAACTTTGGTAGAAAACTCAGCTTTTTTCTTTGCCAAGAGTGACTGGTTCAACAGCTGCATATTAGTGACGACCCAAGCATCTTATTGGTCTCATGGTCTCCCTTCAACAAACACAATCCTAATGTGCTTGAAGATCTGTGCTTAGACAAAGCATTTGTCAGATTTCCAGCTGAATGGAGCACTGCAGTCTCTGCTCAAAGAAACACAACCTCGGATGTGAAGGTGCTGATTCTCACCCCAGCCAGTTTACAGAGGAGCACAACACTCATGTAGTGTCAGAAATCACATTCAGATGAGCCATCTACGCATCTTTCTGTCAGTGACATCACTATTTTGGCAGAAACAGTAATGCCCATATATGTATTACTTCAACAAGCTGTCCATTTTTTGCGGAGATTTTACTTTTTTCATACATCCTTCCCCTGTATCCTTTAAGTTTCCATACCAGAGTATCAGCCATGCATTGTAACCTGCTTTTGGTGAAATATTGTCAGTTCCCTGGTAACAAGAGACATTCTCTTCACCACACGTAAATTTTGTCAGAAAAAACATTCAAGAAATTCACAAAGGACTTACTTACCACCCTGAGCAAATATAAATACTAATCATCATGCCACTATAAATCTACATTCTTCAAAGCAGTGTGTTAGCTCTCAGTAGGTCTCATGTGTTCCACACTATCCAATCATGTATTCCACACTATCCAATGATTCACTAAGCTGAATGGTACAGGATAATGATTTTCAAATAGCAAAGTCAGCACTGCTGGTAAAGGCCAGGCTTATTTCAGGTGAAGCAAAAACAAGTATAAAAAATATCTTGAGTACTTAAAATGGCAACTAGTCAATATTGGTAAGTGGGTTTAGGCTTATTGCAGGAGGATTATAGTCAAGTAATATGCAAATCTGATTGCAAGTCACTACTAAAATTACTAGACTGCTTATTTCAAGTTTGTTTGTGAGAGTGTGCATTTCTGTGCATGTATATGTGTTTGGGGAGGGGGTATTTTGCTTTTCTGCAGCATATATACATTTTTTTTGTATGAGGAGACCCAAACTACTTTTTTGTTATATAGAAAATGGTCAGGGTCTTATCATGACAAAAATCAGAAAATGGCACATGTACAGGATATTAACTTTTCTCATGTTGTGGAGAGGTGACATCAGACAACTCCATTGTTTCCTGCTGTCTGCTTGAGGCATAATTCTACAACAGCACCATAAATCTGTTGTTCCCTTTCATAGCTTGGAACTCTTCATACTCAAATTCCCTTTTTCTTAACTCAGATTTGAAGAAATTAAAGAAATGGCTTTAGATGTGCTGGACTGTCATTTCTGCTAATTGCTGTGACATTGTTTAATAAGTATAATTAGAAAATGAAAGAGGTATGGAGATATTTTCTGTGGCTGTAGTTTCTAAGTCATTAAATGATGATTTACTTTTTGTGGTCTTTGCTTTTGAATAAACAAGAGATCTCTGTTCGATAATCTGAAAACAGTGATCTCTTGCATAATTACTGAGAAATAGGACAAATCATGCCTTGTGCTCAATATCCACTGAAGAAAACACACAGAAATGCTTGCTTACAGCAGAATCAATTGCATCTCTTAGTACAAAAACTAATTAACAATGATGCAATGATTTGCTTTACGACACACACCAATTACTCAACTGGAGTAACACGTTTTTCATAAGGTTTCGTATTAGTTTATATGAGAAAGCAATATTAATTAAAAACCCTCCAAATAGGAGGAGAATGATTACCTAATTAATGTCATTGTAACAGCAAAAATGACAATATTTTGCATTATAATTAACAGACAGATGCTGCATCAATTTTAGCATAATCTAAACACAAAAAAATATAATGATGAAAATAAATACATTTTGTCTTACACTGACACTTACTATAAAAATAAACATGAGGCGGTTTCTTTCAGATTGTTTGTTGTTTTTTTTTTCATTCATATGAAGTATAGACTTGTGCATTTCCTGCACAGAATTACTTTAATTAATCTTTGCCTTTTTGTTGATTTGTAAACAGGGTAAATGGATTGTCTCAGCAATCCTTCATGCCATAAACACTGTTACAGTTTCTGTTTAGTCTAAATACATGTACACTGTCTTACATGTGAACAGCAGACATTTCAAACCTTAACATAGTAACTATAGATACTTACATATAGCACATCTGCAAAAAGATGCAAACTATATACCAGCAACTGCATAATAACTCTGTCAATAATTCTGACTGGAATTAGTTAAGGGAGTCAACACTTTTCTTTTTAACAGTTGCATTTATAGATTATGGTAACATGGTTATTATACAATGATAGCTCATTAATATTCACACTGATTGGTCAGCCCAACCAACGTGCCCAGTGTAAATTGAGCATATACCAACAGAAAAAAGTATGCACTCTGGAAGTCTGTGTTTCAAGTGTTCAAAATTTTGCTTCATATTTTAGGTCTGTCCCTCATAAACTTTGTGGTTTTCTGGCAAATCACTGAGGAGTGACGCTACTAATGACAACACAATGCATGACAGCATAAACCCTGTTCTAGCAGCTTTGTACCTTTATAAGAGTAACATTTACAATAAGGTTATTTGTCCCCCTTATTTAAGGCTCTACGAAATTTCTTGAGCTAAAAGACTGAGAGGTATGTACTGAGGGCAGAGGAAACAAAAGGAAAACCGGGTATGTTCTGCAAGATGTACCTGATTTTCCTTGTATTTTTGCCCTGTCTCTCGTGTACCTCTAAACTGTCTGGATTTTACAGTTTAAAAAAAAAGCCATGGAGATCTTCTTTTCTCTATTGCTTGCTTTCCAAAGCACTGATGTACAGGGTGGAAACGCAAGTCCTATATGGATGCACAGTATATTAACAAAGTAGAATGCGGAAATAATGCAGAAGAACACCATGGTGCTATTATACAAAGAACTTTTTAAGAAAAGTAAGTAATTTCTTAAATGTCATTGTATAATAGTAATAACTGACTCACAGGTGTGAGGATATTGAAGATTTACCTATGGATGGCTTTGCTTAATTACTTGGGCTTAGCCCTTGTGATCAAACTATGCCAACCATGGGTAAATCTTCAATATACCATACCCACTCATCAGTTATTGCTTAATTAACCATGCTTTAGATCTCATAAAAATGTGTTAATTATGTTAATGTGTTAAACAGATGGAGTATATTCCATATCAGGTTTCCATACCTCCCAATAAAAGGAACTATGTCATTAAGTGATATTCTTTGCAGTATATAACAGCAGCCATGTGCTCACCATTTAACATACACATCTGCAGGCGACACTCAGCAGTCATGTGCTCACCATTTAATGTACACATCTGCAGGTGACAGCAGCCATGTGCACACCATTTAACATACACATCTGCAGGCGACACTCAGCAGCCATGTGCTCATCATTTAACATACACATCTGCAGGCGACACTCAGCAGCCATGTGCTCACCATTTAACATACACATCTGCAGGCAACACTCAGCAGCCATGTGCTCACCATTTAATGTACACATCTGCAGGCAACACTCAGCAGTCATGTGCTCACCATTTAATGTACACATCTGCAGGTGACACTCAGCAGCCATGTGCTCACCATTTAACATGCACATCTGCAGGTGACACTCAGCAGCCATGTGCTCACCATTTAACATACACATCTGCAGGCAACACTCAGCAGTCATGTGCTCACCATTTAATGTACACATCTGCAGGTGACACTCAGCAACCATGTGCACACCATTTAACATACACATCTGCAGGCGACACTCAGCAGCCATGTGCTCATCATTTAACATACACATCTGCAGGCAACACTCAGCAGTCATGTGCTCACCATTTAATGTACACATCTGCAGGTGACACTCAGCAACCATGTGCACACCATTTAACATACACATCTGCAGGCGACACTCAGCAGCCATGTGCACACCATTTAACATACACATCTGCAGGCGACACTCAGCAGCCATGTGCTCATCATTTAACATACACATCTGCAGGCAACACTCAGCAGTCATGTGCTCACCATTTAATGTACACATCTGCAGGTGACACTCAGCAACCATGTGCACACCATTTAACATACACATCTGCAGGCGACACTCAGCAGCCATGTGCACACCATTTAACATACACATCTGCAGGCAACACTCAGCAGCCATGTGCTCACCATTTAACATACACATCTGCAGGTGACACTCAGCAGCCATGTGCTCACCATTTAACATACACATCTGCAGGAAACACATTCTCGCACATCCTCTCTTGCACACCCACTCTCTCGCTCTCTTTTTTTGCATTTTACTACAGTTAAACAGTAAAGGATGTGCACATGCGTGCACACATGCACACACACACATGCACACACACACACACACACACACACACACACACACACACACACACACACACACACACACACACACACACACACACATACATATGTACACACACTCTTCAACTTTGATACTAGGAAGAACTAAAGGGCATGGCTTATTTCTCCTCAGCAGGTAAATGCATTCATTTTCCAGTTCTCCCACAACATTGAAGTATAAGTCAGATATTGTACTCCCAGGGTGCTGTCCTCTGGATGACACATCAAACCATGTCCCATGTGCCTAAGCTTGTAAAAGCTAATGTAAAGTAAAAGATCTTCTAGCACTAACTAAATAAATGGCACATTTCCAAAGTGCCCAGGCTAAATAACTCAATTTCTATATGAAATAAATAACATTAATATCTAAGTTAGCTGTGGAATAACATGGTCAACCCATATCCCAGCCAAAATAAATAAATATTCAATGGCTTTAGGAACATTTTCTTCATTAATTTCCTTTCAGAATAAGAATAACTATTCAAAGCAAGAGTCAGAAAAGTTAGTTCAGGTATTTATTGTATTTACTTTATTAAGCATAATGTGTTACACTTTTTTCAATGTTTATACTGAAACAGTAGAAGTATTTAGAATCATTAGCAAAAGTGTAGTACTGCTTTAAAATGCCCAGTTGTTTTAGCCTGCTACTGTTTAGCTATGTTTCTGGTGTAACACCATGCCTCCTGCATGGAATATTATTACAGCTGTGTTAATTGCAACAATTGTACTACTGGAGTGCACTGTGGATGGTCTACTAATGATGGAAGAAGTCAAATAAGGTGGCAAGCCTAATGACATACCAGTTTGAATGTACAACAAAGAGCCTTATGGCTGCATCAAGGGTATGTTAGCAGGCTATAGAGGGCCAGCACAATAAAGTGCTACTCAGTTCATCACATAAATAGGGAGAAAAGGAGGAGCTAGCAGAATCAGAAATCGGGCAAGAGCAAGCAGCGGAAGACATGCACAAGGGTAACCTAAATAAAAGATATTTGTGGGGTGGCATACTTTTTCTTGACAGGTACCCACTTTTCAGGATCCCTTACATGCTGTCAACTCATTTGCGATCACTGCACAAATGAGCAAAAGTTCGCAAACACAAACAACATTTACATAAAAGCATTTTTGCTGCATGATAAGCCCTCTTCACCTTCTAGTATGTATGCATGTGTGTGTGTGTATGTATATATATATATATATATATATATATATATATATATATATATATATATATATATATATATATATATAAATAGATTCACTAGACAATCTCAAAATACTAAAATGTCAAATTTCAGTATTTTGAGACTGTATAGTTGAAATTCCACATACCCGAAAACCCACAACCGCAAAAACAAAAATCTCGACCATACACACACACGCCACCACACAAACAAATACACATACACCTACCTAACTACACGACAACAAACAAAACAACACACACAAACACAAGATAACATACTAACTCACCTTCTCTACCTGTAAGCAGGGGGGGCAAGCCCCTCTGCACCCCCTATGGGGGGGCTGTGCCCCCACCTCCTACTTATATATACTAACTGAGGTTGCACTAAACACACAAACACACAAAAACCACCACTACACACACTCACATACACTAAAATCCCTACCCAATACCCTTATGTAAGCACCACTTACCTGAATCACCAGCTAAATCCACAAACTGCACATCACGAACGCGACACCATGACAGTGGATTCGACATTTCCACATTCAAGATAGTGCAGTTTTGCGTAACTACACTTTCGACTATTCAGTCTCAAAATACTGAAATTCGACATTTCAGTATTTCGAGATTGTCTAGAGAACTTATATATATATATATATATATATATACATATATATATATATATATATATATATATATATATATAGATATAGATACACCGCACCAACTCTGAGATTGCAGCATTACTGAAAAAGGATACATCCCCAACACACCTGCAGTTTGACCTTCTGAGGAAAAGACTGTCAATCACATATGAATGTGTGACAATTACTAGTGTTAAGTCGACAAGCATGGCTTACCGTTTTCTATTGTTAAGGGGGATGGTAGCAAGGAAAATGTGTAGGAAAAAACAGAATGGTGGCATCAACCATGTCCCTGATGTGCTGGTGTGTTAGGCTTCAGTCTTATACATGGGGCTATCATATTTGCCTAGGAGGAACTCCCTATAATCCCTGTGTAACAAATAGTGAAATAGTTTAACCTCCTAACTACACCAGGCAGGAGCCCTGCTGAAACCAGTACCTGAAGATGCCATGTTTATTCAATATTTCAGAATGAGAACAATGCTAGTCTCATGTGCATCGCCAGATTTTTTTCATCTTTCCCTGCTGTTTCATCCATTCTGGCCATCCCAGTGCCTCCTATCCATTGCAAAGTTTACCTGCTACTCCTTCCTCTGCTGGACGTTTTCTCCCAGTGAACTGCGGTCAGCGTAGATCTTAAGGACATCCTGTGGGTAATGCTGGCAATTGCATCTGCTGCTGAGTGGGGAGTTATGTTATGTTACAACCTGCCCTTGTTTCTTTGCCCCTCCCCTGCATAATGGAAAGTATTACCGTAGAGATGATCACACTAAACCACCTCATCAGCATCAGTATTATGTTATGAGGTGCATTTTAACATGCTAGAATTGGGGTTGACTTACTGAAGGAGATTCTATTATGATGAGCAACAGTGGACAACAGTTTGTATCACCATACAGAAATACTGACAGTTGACAAGGCAACTAGTCATGGGCTTCAGGATTGCAGGGTGCACACACGAGTGCACTGAAGCAACAAAAACAGATACCCTACACATTTCACTGTTTAGTAACATAGCCAAAGGCTGTAGCAGGTTACTGTTATGCTGTGATAGGGTAGAAGTTCAGCTTAAGAGGGAGCTGAATAGGGAGAATGGCAGGTTATTCTTCTGATGTGTGTGTGTGTGTGTGTGTGTGTGTGTGTGTGTGTGGGTGTGTGTGGGTGTGTGTGTGTGTGTGTGTGTGTGTGTGTGTGTGTGTGTGTGTGTGTGTGTGTGTGTGTGTGTGTGTGTGTGTGTGTGTGTGTGTGTGTGTGTGTATGTGTGTGTGTATGTATGTGTGTGTGTGTTTGTAGGAATACTCTCACTAAGAACATATCATAAAGGTATGACAGCCATGATAGGCACATTGTAGCATATGTACACAGACTACAACAACTGTTACAGGGGAAATGAGGTCTTCTGTACATAAGTCACACCACATGATTATACAGAGCTGCTGTCAGTTAGCATAGGGTGTCGATGGTCACAGCACTTTAGCAAACTGATTTCTAGCCACCACATGGAGACAGTGAGATAGGGAAGAGACATATGGGTTTCCCAAAGATAGTCATGCATATATACAAAATGATCTACAGTGTAACTCACAGATGTACATGTCTTAATATTGGACAAACAGAATGACAGTAGCTGGAAAAGTTCATCACACTGGAGATAGAGGTGTTACTGCAGGCCTTATGCACACATAGAATATGTATCATTGGTGAAGATAAAGCAGAACAAGCTTTCCTGAACTGGGTATGATATGATGCAGTAGAGGACATCAATGCTGTGGGTGGTCAAAAGACAACAGTAGTACAGGAATGTTGCAGGATCACTGATCATAACTGCATTGCCAAGACAAGGGCACAGGACATTGCCAGGGGCAGGTCCACCACAGGAGATGAATGACAAACACAGAAAAATCTGACAAAGGTTGAAGAGTTCCTATTAACCATTTCCATGGCAGGTGAGGGAATCCTCATACCTGGCAGAGGTTTAAATAAGGAGGTTTGACTGCTGAAAACTGAATACCTGTAACAGATGAATCAGGTTAGACATAGCGTGTTCTTTTCTGTTATGCATTCAGTCACACATGTTAAGGGGTTATTCAACAGAACACATGTGCATATATGTTATCCAGGTACATCAAGGCTGCAGCTGTGATTACCTGTGTATGTATGCACCCATATGCTGTGGAATTAATTAGCGTGGACCAGTATGTGTGTGTGCATGCTGTACAATAGGAGGTGTGAATCATATGTTCCAGCAGTGCCACAAGTATACTGTTGTTATACTTTCACAGAATCCAGTGCTAGATTCCAGTGCTGGATCAACAAATGCCAGATGTCAGTGGGTCACATGTGGCATATGATGATGTTGCCACGAAGGACATGGCACAGTCTGATGAAAAAGTGGTATTGTCATCAGTGCTAACACTGGAGGGTAGACAAACACAAAGGCATTCACATGCACCACATATATAATATGATGTTTAGAAATGGATGCACTTTGCAAAATAGCCCAAAGGAAAGCTGCACATGTCACTATCATAGCTAACATCTGCTAATCACTCTACCTCTGAGGAGATGTGTTCATGGCCCTCATTGCCATTACTCCAGGCATTCCCTGACCTGGGTGCCACCAGAGGCATCAGTCAGAGGATGTGCTCATTAGTGATGCTGCCACATATAGCTCCTATTTACATGATGACAGAGTGCAAGTGTACCGCACAGTTTGTGTGAGGGAGTGCAAGCACTGGAAAGAAAGCAGGATGGCTTGTAATATATGCAGACGAGCATGCCTGCTGAAAACACTGGAGGCCCATTTCTCGTGCACTAGTATACCCATGAGGATACTGGCAAATGTTTGCCATGGCCATGCAAAGGTCTGGATATAAGGTGTAATGTTTCCAACCAGAATTATGCAGATGTCATATATTCTGTACTGGAGAGTGTGTCACTGTCACCACTGGCCATAACTACCTGCACCAGACTGTGTAAGTCCTCTCATACGTCTGGCCAAAGCTCATCCAGATCTACCACAGAGACACCCCAATTGGCCATCTGCTCTGGCTTCTGTAGTCCTACTCCATTCCTATCCCTGTTGGCTTACTAAGAGAAACACCTGGCTGTAGCCATCCTCAGGGAAATTGATGCTATCCATATATTGCTTCTCCGCATGGGGGAGGGCCATCAAAGTGGAGTTTCAATAATGCTCTTGAAGTGCTATACCATCCCTCACACAAGAGGCCTTCAGCCCTGACACTGCAGGGCCACTCTACACCTGGCCAGCATCAGTGACATAGAAGCTCTAAACCCGCAATGAAGGATTCAATCCCTTCCACCAAACTGCTCCCTGCCTAAGTGACTACTACATCTACCTCCCATAACCTTTACACCTATGGTAGCATTGCTGTCATCTTTTGCTGGGCTCCACCCCACCTGTGTAAGTAATGATGACTGTGCCCTGCTCATTCTTCTGGTCTTTGTGGGCCAGATAATGTCTAATATACAGTGTGGACAGTCAGTGCAACATAGTGCAAAACTTGAGTGTGTTAATACAAGCACCAGTATTATACTATGTTTTTATTGCTATGGTCCTTAGTTGTTGACCAGATGCTGTCCCCCTTACCAGTGCCACAGAGTACTATGTCCTCCAAACACTCCTAGCCTGACTCCTCCTCTGCTGCTTCTGTCACAGGTCTGTCAGGTGGTGCTGTGATGGTTCAAAGTTGTATCTGCTTACTACTATATTATGTAATATGATACAAACAATTAGTATTGTACTGCAGGTCTCAGGTGCATATTGTTGTGCACCACCAGCTGTATCCAAGTAGCACAAGTGATTTGTGTGTGTGTGTGTGTGTGTGTGTGTGTGTGTGTGTGTGTGTGTGTGTGTGTGTGTGTGTGTGTGTGTGTGTGTGTGTGTGTGTGTGTGTGTGTGTGTGTGTGTGTGTGTGTGTGTGTGTGTGTGTGTGTGTGTGTGTGTGGGTGTATGTGTGTGTGTGTCTTCCATTGTTAACACTGTTGGCAATACCATTGCTTCACCAGATTGTGCCATGTTCAATAATGTTCCCTGTAAGTGCCAGCATGGTGTTCTAAGCCATCTTCTCCATGGACTGTTTTTTTTTTTTTTTTTTTATGGGGTTCATCAAATATAGTTCCAAGGCATATCCTGTACTGCCTGCACCATACAAGAGTGGACACCATTGTAAGTGGCCTTCTGCCTACCTCCATAGTAGCAGCATGTCCAGGGCTCTGTGGCTAGCCTTGTGTGCACTTACCGAGTAGCTGACCCTGTGGAAAAACACCCCGGATGAAACACTGGTAGAGGGCACAGATTTGCCTGATAAAAATCATGGGAACTGCCCTGACATGTGCATTGTGAACGTCCTGGAAGTTGATGGAACAGAAGGACTGCTGGTTGATACACCAGATGTGACATAGAGCAGGTTGGGCCTTAATGTCAGTTTGAGTGCATTTAATGTCCCAAACAAATTTCAAAGTAGTAGAATGATGACACAGTGAGGTTTTTCTTCCCTGCTGCTTGTGGAAAACTTTAAATGCTCTTCACATGTTACGGTATCATGTCAAGGAGCTGCTATAGGATGCATGAAAATAATGCCTGCATAATTTCAAATGTGTCCCCTATCAGATTTTGAAAAGTCCTGGTAGAAAAGATTGGGATAGTTAACACAAAACAAACTTTCACATATATTGCAATATCAGTTCACATATCCCTCTTGATTTTATATGTGGCAGCACATATCTACTATCATATAGTAATGTGTCTGCACACACAGAAGTAGTCTACAATACCCTGGTTCTGGAGATGATGGTATGTCAGCCACTAGAGAATCCATCTGCAACGCAGAGGGTGATGACATGCAACATCTTTGACACAGGATCTGAAAGCAGTCACTAAAACATGGTGCTGTGCTAATACTGATACAACTCCAAAAATTATAATGTGAATGAAGTGCCTGTATAACAACACATTGTTGGGGGTACAGTAGTGCAGACACCCTTTGTGCCCTTGTGCAAATTTATATCTAATTTGGAGAGACATTTTCTTGTATAATCATATACATTTTAATTTTTCAGTGATTAGACTTGTCTGATACATGGATTATTTTCCTTACATTAAAATTCCAAATTATCTATAAGCAGATGAATTTGCTAGATGTTCAAAGTGGCAATAATAAGGTACTAGTTGAATTCAACAACTACCGTCCTATTGCTATTTTATCACCCTTATCAAAAATCTTAGAATGAGTCATACACACACAACTCATGAACTACATTCAAAAAAACAATTTGCTATCCAAAAACCAATATGGCTTTAGACCCTTTCATAGTACCACCACCGCACTAATAGTATTCACTAACAGCATTAATTAGTATAGAAATAATGGTTAACTAGTCTCTGCCATAGTCTTAGACTTATCTAAAGCATTCAATATCATGGATCATAACAAACTTCTCCATACTCTATCTACCCTAAAACTCATTTCTCCTTCAAATGGTTTGAAAACTATCTGTCAGGTCACCAACAGGCTGTAAAATGACAAAACCAAATATCCTCTCTACTACCAGTATCCCTAGGAGTCCCACAAGGCTCCATCCTAGGTAAATTACTCTTCACTCTATTCACCAATCAATTCTCATCCTCCATGTCAAAAGCCACAATAATTCAATATGCAGATGACACCACAATCATATGTGCCACCCCAACACTCAAACACCTCCACTCCCAAACACAAGCATGCTTCTCGCAAGCTGAAACCTGGCTTAGCAACCACCAGCTTATAATTAACTCAGCTAAAACCAAATTACTCCTCTTCACCTCGTATAGAGCCTTCCCCCATTCAGACAACTTCACTATCACTTCTAATAACATAACTGTTATTACCCCAACTACCCACATCAAACGTTTAGGTGCAGAAATAGGCAATCACCTAAGATTTAACTTACATATTACTCAAATTGTAAAAAAGTTCACCAAAAAATGGGGCTCCTTTATCGTAACAAGCAATTTCTCTCCAAGCAATCCAAAGCCACAATAGCCAGGACACATCTACTATCCACCTTCCTCTATGCATCCCCAGTATTTACCAACCTCCATAAAACAGAACTACACAAACTAGAAACCTATTATAATAAGACAGATAAATTTGCAACTGAATCAGCATATAGAAGACTCCACTGTGTATCTCTCAAAAAACGGAACTGGTTGGAGTTCCCTCAACTACTTCAACTCAATTGTCACTAGCACATACATTATACCATCACTCAGATAAGATTCCAGCCCTCCAAAACCTAATACACCCTCACACCACAGCAAGAACCCAGAGATCAAGCACCCTTAACCTCCTTGAAGTTACAAGACATAACAATGAGGCAGGTAAATCTCTCTTTATCTGCTACATTTCCAAACTCTGGAACTCCCTACCTGCCCAAATAACATCAAATAACTCCACAACATAATTCAAAACCCTACTAAATCCCACCTCACAAACAACTGGCTATGCTCCTGTCTTACCCCTGGATAAAGGCTGAAATACTAGAAATATCTGCATTCATTGGCGGTGTTAAGTCTAGCTTCTCACATGTAAGTGTCTGCTTTTATAAGTATGAAATATCTTAACTCATGGATAAACTAAAATCTAGTTTCTCACATTTAACTCCCTGCTTTTATAAGTTAAGAAAACATTATAAAACTACATACAAACCTGCTAACTACTGTTATATCCTAGCTATATAAGGCTGCAATATACTGCATGTGTTGAGTGTGTACAGAATGTATTATACTGTAAGATGAGTTTACTATCTGACAACTATCTAACTATGAGCTTGCTAACTGGCCATATTTACCTATGATTGAAACCTGTTTTTGTATGTGTATTCCACCATTTGTATTAACTTGTTCATATATGTTAATGTACCTCATGTAACTGGAGCTTTTCTCCTCAAGCCTCTGCTGAAAATGGACATGTATCCAGTCGGACTTTCCCGGTCAACAAATGTAAAATAAAGTAAAATAGAATTTGTAAGTAAGAAAAAAAAGCAAGAAGTAGATTTTTGGGGGGATATTACTCTGAGGGGAAGGCCACGAGAAAGAATAATGATTACTCTGTTTTGAAGAGAAACAGCAACAGACACTTGAATACATGCTGAAAGTGGACATCTAGCTCACTTAATTTATTCCCTTCGTATATATGAACTAAGAGGAATACAACACTGACAGAAGACAATTCTTAGAGATGCAGTGGTGCAGTGGTTAACGTTGTCACCTCATAGCAAAAGGTTCTCTGGTTCGATTCTCCTGCCACAATCTAAAGACATGCATCTGGAGTGTTTCTCCCCAGGCCTCTGATGAAAATAGGCCCTGTCCTAATCAGCATTTCCCGGTAAACAAAATAAAAAAAAAAATTATGAAACTTTATCAGAAGGACGATACTGAATGATTACAGGGGTGGGGTACCATGGGCAAGAAAAGAAGATGCATGAAGGACATTGTAGAAAACTGAAGTTGAAGACTAGTAATGAATAAAAAGCTAGATGGGAAGAAAAGATAGTAAACAGATACGCTGCGGAACTGAATGTACTACTTTTCTTAAAGAGAAGTTTATAAAATAATATGGGATAACTGGTAACTAGTAAAGATTCTACCAAAACATCAATCATTTTCTTATGAGAGAGCATTAAGCCTTAGAGAAATATTTTCTTTTAGAGTACCCTAATGAGGGATGCATAAGTATACAAGACGCGGCATGTATAAGAATATCATGGAAACAAATGAAATCAAAATTAGTGCAAAACTGCAATTGTCAAATATGAATAATAAGAATAAAACATTAGTTCAATAGCAATGCATACCACGGATAGCCACGGAGGAAGTTTCACTGCCTATAAGTTTATAGTTTTAGGTAGGCCCTCTTTACCTAGATGTGTTGATAGAGTGTTAGAATTATGTAAAATGTAAGAAAAATGTAATGAACTTAGATAAGCACTGGAAATGTTCAGTACATTGATTGCAGTGTTTTATTACTATTGATTCTCCCTTCCTCATAGTGGTACGGAACAGATATATGTTGTATCTTTAAACTGGAAAGAATGCGTTTAATTGTGATAACTGATATTAATTTGCTGTTCAAGGAGCACCTGAATTTGAAAATACCCTAGCTCCCACAGGAGGTAAGAATACCAAAGCATTAGTAAAACATTGAAGTATTTCACTTCCTGCAATGTGTGTGGCATGTTGCATTTTGTTTAAGAAGGTGTGTTGAAGCTCCTATGCACCAGAAAATCTTCATCAGAATATGTGATCCCCATGGCTCTTTGTACTAAATTCATAAATTTCTGAATCACTCTGCCACATAGTTCTTAACCTTCCATCTCTGAAATGTGGAACACTACCTTTCAAAATGTGGAACAAATGTGCAAAATGCGAATTTTGCTGACACCTTACCAACAACTTCAACTAAGAAGCTCACAAGATTGTTAACAATGGGCTAATTTATTTATATTAAAATGTTCTTTAGATAAATTAGTATGATTCATTTTTTACAATAAATATTAGTTAAACAATTTTTAACACTTTAATATGTGACAGACCCTTTAAGTGTGGAACTGTGAAGAATATTCCCCCGGATTTTCTTTGCTTTGCACAGCATGCAAGATCGGTGCAGGAGCTCTAGTAGGCAATATGTCTGCCGTGCGATCCAGGAACAGCCTGGAGGGGTGTGCACGAGCGCTCCTGCACTAGTCCTGCACGGACTAAGCCACTGTATGCAAATCACCCCATTTGCAGGAGGAATCCATGCAAATTAGGTGATTTTGCGATCCAGGAATGTTGCAACCGGCCGTGCAAGACTAGTGCAATCTGCAGAAATGTAGCTATGACAGCTCTAAATAAAGGCTGCATATCAGTTAGTAAGCATGCCAAGTATAAGGCCATTGGCATTACAAACAGGAGAAAAATAAAAAAAACAACCTTTTTTTTTTTTTAGTCCTTCTCGGCTGTTGAAGCGTAGGGCAGCGGCACACAAATGGTATCAGGGGGAAATAACAAAATAAACTTAAATTAAGCATTCTAACTAAAATCAGTATTCTGCCATGCAAGTCAATGGCTGGCAGAAGACAATATGGCCAGTGAGTAGTGGTTGCTAAGGGGGGAGGCTCAGTGTGAGACATGTAACTATGCATTAGCAGGCAATCCTATGCAAATGAGGGGAATGATACTGAATCCCAGTTTTCCCCAGCATGCTAGTCAGGTTCCAACAGTGTAAGAGTAGTAGGAATAGCTTGGTGCAAGCCTAGGAGTTAGCTGACATCATGGGGTGTCAGGCATACTGTAAGTGAATTGGAGCCCTGCGGCTTGGGTTTGCTCCTAGCTTAACACAGCTAAGCTAGGGGGTGTGTCTGAATCTGCCTAGCACTCTTTACATTGCCTAAGTGGGCATGCGCTCCGCGCACTGGGTTTTAAAGGAAGAAGACAAAAGTTAAACCAGGAAATAGCAGCACTGTGCACATTTGAGCACTCTGTTTGCACGGTGCACCCCCGGGCTTAAACAGGATGGCAATGGGAAGGGAAAACAGCAGTAGGAAGGTAATCAAGGTGAACTAGCTTAGCTGGCAGGTGAAATGTATCAGAATCATCTGCTTTTACTGTACTTGTGTTTCTACCTACTTTATTTTACTTTTGCATCATCTTAAAAGTACTCAATTGTATTTATTACTGCATGGTGTAAATCATTCTAAGCGTTTTGGTTTAAACACTTGGGCTTTGGACCAGTTGTTTTGCACTGAGAGGGTTTGTGGTCTGCACTGTAGTGGCAGAACAGGTAGCTTACATCCTTCTAGGTTGGGAACTGCTGATTGAGGGCTCAGTGTCTGTTATTCTAAAAGTGTATTAATTCTGGTTTAAGCACTTGGGCTTTCAGGCCAGTTATTTTACATTAAGAGGGTTCGTGGTCTGCACTCTTGTGGGAGGAGAGGCTGGACTCTGCCCTTCTGAGCTGGGAATCTCTGGTTAAAGGCTTATAGTGCATGCATATCTGAACTGCTTCTTACTGAAGTTGGTGTGCCTTGTTTGCTGTGGCATAGACTGAATTCGGGCCTGCTGGATCTAGCTTTGTTTGTGTAACTTGAGCACTAATCCAGGCATTCTCTAAAGTATTCAATTGTATTTATTATTGCTTGGCAGTAACTTGATTAAAGTGTAGCTATCATTCTAAGTCTTGTGGATTAAGCACTTGGGCTTCAGACCAGTTGTTTTACATTAGGAAGGTTTGTGGCATGCACTGTGGTGGCAGGACAGGTAGCTTTCATCCTTCTAAGTTGGGAACTGCTGATTGAGAGCCCAGTGTCTGTTATTCTTAAAGTGTATTAGTTCTGGTTTAAGCACTTGGGCTTCAGGCCAGTTATTTTACATTAAGAAGGTTCGTGGTCTGCACTCTTGTGGGAGAAGAGGCTGGACTCTGCCCTTCTGAGCTGGAAATTTCTGGTTAAAGGTTTATAGTGCCTGAATATTTGAACTGTATCTTACTGAAATTGGTACACCTTGTTTGCTGCAGCATAGACTAGATCCAGGCAAGCTGAATCTAGCTTTGTCTATATGCTTGCTGTTTGTTTGCTTGTTATTTCCCTGGAACGCTAATTCCACCTAATACGTGGCTTCTCAGCGCTTCTGTGGATCACTAGTGATATCTGCATTGCTTACTGTACTTATTTCCTTGTTTCACTTGAAAGAAAGTTACTGTTTGTCGTTTTTGCATTTAAGTTACCTGTAACACATTGCACTTAAGTTACCTGGCACTTGCTCACTAAAGCAATTATATAAGTCGGCACTAAAAATTAAAAGCACTACACCCTCACTCCCCACTGGCCCTTGTTTTCAATTATAAAGGAATTCCCAATATTATTCTAGCATGTCCAAAGGTCAGTTGTCAATCTACTCTCCAGTCCAGCTGGTGAATCTGGGAATCTTGAGGCAATGTTACAACTGCCTCATGTACACAGACAACCCTCTCCTCCTCCCAACAAATTCCAACACATGTGAGAGATGCAAACATATAGCCAAACTGGAGGCTAAGCTCTCTCAACTCAGTACTGGCATAACCAGTCAGGAGGAGAAGGAAACCACACTCACTACAATTCCAGTCTCACATAGACCTACCACAACAGCAAACCAAACACATAATCACACAAAAGCATACTCGGAGGCTCTAAATAAAGATCTGCCTAAGCAGCAGAGACCTCCAAAGCAGACACTCAAGCAACCGCTACCCCAAAACAAAACACGTGCAACACATATCTCACAAAGCCAGTGTGCCGAACAGTCACAGCCCTTAAGACTAAACAACACACCTGATACACTTGCAATAGGTGACTCTATCATCAGGCACACTGACATCCTGCTCACCAGGCTGAACATGGAGAGGGTCATGGTGAGCAGCCTGTCGGGTGCTAGGATCCGCCACATAACACAAGCACTTAGGTCATTCCAAGGCAAGTACAAATATGACTCAGTCATTGTCCATGCTGGTGTGAATGACCTGAGACGTACCTCCCTGGACTACATGAAAAGAGACATAGAGGAGCTCTCTGAGCATGTAGCCCAGACCGGTATGACCCTGACCTTGAGTAGCATCTTACCCTCACCAGAAATGATGCCACAATATGAAGACAAGTTGATCAATTTCAACAATTGGCTTAAGTACTGGTGTCATTCAAAGGGGATCCAATGCCTGTCAGCTTGGGATGATATGCTCGACAAGCCATGATGCTTTGCTAGGGACGGCTTGCACCTGTCACCCCTGGGCTTTTGGATATTTGCAAAGGCTCTTGCTACCCCCCCATAGTGCCTTTTTTAGGCAAGGCTCAAAAAACAAACCCATCTCCATAGGTATCACAAGGGATAAGAAACTAAGAGTAATGCTACTCAATGCCAGAAGTCTAAACCTCAAGATGCACGCACTCGAAACTCTCCTTAGCATGGAGAACATCGATATCTGTGCAGTAACAGAAACCTGGTTCGGGGCTCCCGAGAGCACCCCAGCACTACCAGGTTGTACCTCATACCATGCTTTTCAGACCCAAAACTTGGACCGAACCACAAAAGGAGGGGGAGTATCGATATTCATCAAAGATACCCACACCTCCAGGTTGGTGGCAAAGCACGAAGCATCAGAGACTATCCATGTGCAACTAACAGTGGGTAAAACTGCCTTCCAGTTTATAGCCTGCTACAGACCACCCTCCCAAACCCAGGAACCCCACTCGGCCTTCCTGAGAACACTGGAAAATATGAAGGTCTCTCCAAACACCATTATATTGGGTGACTTCAGCTACCCAAACATAGACTGGGAGCATTACTCTAGCTCCAACACCCTAGCCCAAAGGTTCCTAGAATTTATAAACTCAAATGCTATGGAACAACTTGTTACCACTCCCACAAGAGGGGAAAACATACTGGACCTGATCATCACCAACATGGGGACTCTATGCTCCAGACCAGGAGTGTATCCCTCACTGGTAAGATCAGACCATAAACTAATCTCACTGGATATTCACATCCTGACCCCACCCCCTGCCCAGAAAACCACAGTGAAAAACTTCTCTAAAGCAAATTTCATACTCCTCAAAACTGAGATGGAATCCTTCAAAGCCCCCGGGCCTGTGGAAAATACGGCCCAGACCGCAGAATCCTTTATAAACGCATTCTATGAACACCTTCAGGAATGCATGGATCATGCGATCTCAAATAAAACCAAGACCCAATCCTCCAAAGGCAGACATCCTGTCTGGTGGACCCCAGCCATAAACAAACTATACAATAGAAGGAGGAAGCTACTAAATGATAGAGCAAAATCCCAAAAAGGGAAGGCATCACTGATCAGTATTAGCAAAAAACTATGGGCACTCATAAAATTGTCTAAGGCCAGCTTCAAGAGAAAAATTGCACAGGACACTAAGGATAATCACAAGGCTTTCTTTAGTTATGTTAGGAACCTGGGTGGTAATTCACAGATATGCACAGAATTAGTCCAAAATGACAAAAAATACACCAAACCCACAGACATTGCCAACATCCTAGCTGACAGGTTCAGCGCAAACTTCTCCCCCCCCCCCCCACCAAAAGGGCAAATATCTATCCCAGCAGAGTGCTGCCCCCCTGACATCTCAGATGCTCAGGTAAGAGCCGCCCTCTCCAAAACAAAAAACACAGCATCAATGGGACCAGAAGGTGTCCCGGCTGTCCTACATGAACTCCAAGAAGAGCTAAACCCAAACATAAAACTACTGTTCAATCTCAGCCTTACTACTGGATATGTGCCCAAAGAGTGGCGTACAGCAACACTGGTCCCTCTCCATAAAGGTGGTGCCTCAACGGATCCTGGAAACTATCGCCCCATAAGCCTGACTAGCTTGGTCTGCAAAGTTATGGAAAGGATCATCATGGACCTCATAAATAAAGATATTGGGGACCTACAGACACTGAATCCTACCCAGTTCGGCTTTGTTAAGGGCAGATCCTGCCTCTTAAACCTGGTTGATTTCTTTGAAACAGTCACCAAGGCCATTGACGAGGGGAAGGTGGTCCACACAGCCTACCTGGACCTCACAAAAGCCTTCGATACAATACCCCACTTGGGCATTATAGATAAGCTCACCAGCTTAAATATAAACCCCTATGTCACTAGATGGATTGCAAACTGGCTCAAGGACAGAACCCACAAGGTTAGAATTGCTGGAGCCATGTCAGACTCCAAACCAGTTACAAGTGGTGTCCCACAAGGCTCAGTCCTGGGTCCTCTCTTGTTCGGTATATATTTCTCGGAGGTACAGGCCAACACGGACGGACTGTGGCTGACCAAGTTCGCAGATGACTGCAAACTGGGTGCCATAATCGACTCTCCAGCCGACACAAGCATCCTCCGAAAGGGTCTCATAGAAACAGACAACTGGTGCCAGAGCCATGGCCTCAAGCTAAATGCCAAAAAGTGTATAGTCATCCCCTTTGGCAAAAACAAAGTGCCCACAAATTACCACATAGGTGGTAATCCATTAAGTACAGAAGAAGTAATTAGGGACCTGGGGACCCAAGTTGATAGCAATCTCTCATTTGACAACCACGTGGCCAAAGTGGTTAGAAAAACATTTTATATAGCCCACCTAATCATGAAGGGATTCGCATCTAGATCAGGGGAGGTCATCGTGCCTCTTTACTCATCCCTCATCAGGCCCATAATTGAGTACAATGCCCCTTTTGAGATGTACCTTACCAGACACCTGCAGCAACTGGAAAGACCCCAAAAGTACCTCATCAAGAGGATCAAAGGGCTCAAACAGATGCCATATGCTGCCCGGTTAAAGAAACTCCAGCTCTACTCAGTGGCATACCGCCTGTTGAGAGGTGATCTGTGCCTGACGTATAAAGCCATGTCCAACCCAGAATTAATGGACATGCTGCACCTCAGAAAATCCAAATCCCATCGAGCTACGTGCTCGAGAGACTTGAACCTCAGCACTGAAATAAATAGGACATGCTGGAGGGACAGATTCATAACCCAGAGGCTCCCTTCACTCTGGAATAAAATCCCAGTCCAGGTTAGGCAGAGTCCCTCATTGACTCTCTTCAAGAGGAATCTTGATGAGTGGATGGGAGATCGTAGGTTTACCCCGGGTATCACTTCTGTGTCACTGTTAGACAGAGGCACAGTATACTAACCTCGAAAAAGGGCATAGCAAAATAAATTTAAAATGGGTGGCGAAAGCCAAACATATTCTGGCTAGGCTTATAAATGCTCTAGGGCAGATAGCCTATTATGAACCTAGGAACCTATAATCAGCCAATTACACAGGCAGCAGACCAGCCCAGTCCAGAACACTACTATAAACTATGCAAACACCTTCCCCTCTGGTTTTTCCCACATTCTACATCACCGGTGTATACAAGCGGGGAACTTTTAACAAACAAACCTACAAAATGAGAGGGGCTGCAGCAGGCAACATAGAACAACATGTGCAAGAGACTGAGGGTGGTGTGGATGTGAACGCTGCTGATCAACCCCACAGTGAGGAGACGGAGAAGAGTGTACAGTCCCAGGGTAACCTACCAAGGGCTAAATGAGCTGGAGATAGTGGAGCACTATAGGGTGGACAGGGACCTCCTACAGCAAATTGTTGAGCTGTGCCTGCCACACCTGACACACCAAACTGACCAAGGGGAACCCATCCCAGTGGATACCAAGGTATGTGTAGGCCTAGGAATACTAGCCACAGGTACCTCCCAAAGCTAAACTGGGGATATCATGGTGATCTCACAGGTATCAGCATCCAGAGTATTCCACCAATTCCTGGATTCCATGCCAGCACATGCCAGTGAGCATGTATATTTCCTCAAAACCCGTGAGTTGCTAGACAGCAATATGCATCTCTTCCACCAAATAGCAGAATACCCTGAGGTAGTGGGTACTATAGAATGCACGCACATATGCATCAAAGCACCACCTGGTGATCAGGATAGGGCCTACATCAACTGTAGTTGCATCACCTCCATCAACTGCTAGGTCATCTGTGATGCCCAGGGCATTATAATGAATGTGTGTGCTGCTGCCCTGGAAGCTATCCCGATTCCCACATTTGGCATCTGATGCAGCTGTACCAGAGATTTGCAAATGGGGACATCCCCTATGGTCACCTAGTGGGGGATGCTGGTTGCACACTGGAGCTGTGGCTGATGGCACCCATCAGAAATGCACACACACCTGAACAAGAATGCCATAATGTGGAACACACACAGACCAGACTTATAATAGAGCATGTGTTTGGGATGCTCAAGTCATGGTTCCGGTGTCTGGACACATCCGGTGGGGCCTTGCAGTACTCACCAGCTACATGGAACCAAATTGTTATGGTATGTGCCATGCTACACAATATGATCCTGTGGAAACAGCTGCAGCAGGAACAGCACAGGGCAGGGTCACACAAGCCCCCACCAATGCCAAGGCCTGCACAGGCACAGAGTGACTCGGAGGAGGGGCAACCTGAGCCTGCCCCAGTAGGCAGATGGAAGCATGCTCAGTATGCCGAGGCCGCGGCAAAGAGACAATGCATAGCACATACACTGACACAGTAGGGACCAGGGAACAACACCTCTCTCTGACTTGCACATACAGTAAAAGGGATGCCAAACATGACACTACCTGTGCTCAACCATGTATAAGGAGTGTACTATGTGCATCTGACATAGGCATCCCTCCAGCACCATCCACAATTCTGGCACACCAACAAGGTAAGTCAATCAACCTACCAATTGCCAAATGGTGTAGAATGTGTCATTACCTGTATCTATGGCATGGATGTGAGCATGCAAGGGAATTGGGTGGCTGAATGTTATAGCAGCAGAAAGTGGACACCTGTAGTGGCACCATGACATCTGTAACACATACTGGAGTCACCATAATAGCCAGTACTATACAGGGTGACAAACCCCACTCACAGGAAATGTGCTGGGCGACATGTTGTCCATATGACTCACACATGCCAGTAAGGGCGGTTCACATACCCAACAACAGTCTCAGCTAGCAGGACAGCTGTAGACAAACCCACACAGAGCCTGTGCTATGGTCTCTGAATGATGGCTATGGGTAACCACTCCCCCAGGCCTACACAGACATACTACAGCAGGTCAGGCAGTGGAATGTTAGTTCTGAAGAGTAGGAGGTCAGACACTAATATGTAGGGCAACCAAAGCTAAGATCTGTAGTACAGTGGTATGATTGTAGTCAGCATGATAGGTAAGAATACAGAATGAAATTGAGTACCTGACATACCAGTACAGTCATAGCAAACATGTACAAGTGTCAGGTGTGCCTCTCCATCCTATGTAGTAATGTAATAATAGTCAGGTGTGCCCCCCAATCCTGTGCAGAAATATAGAAATAGACAGGTGTGCCCCCCCATTCTACATTGTAATGTGATAACAGTCAGGTGTGCCCCCCCAATGCTATGTAGAAATGTAGAAATAGTCAGGTGTGCCCCCCCATCCTATGTAGTAATGTAATAACAGTCAGGTGTGCCCCCCAATCCTGTGTAAAAATGTAGAAATAGACAGGTTTGCCCCCATCCTACATAGTAATGTAATAACAGTCAGGTGTGCCCCCCAATCCTGTGTAGAAATGTAGAAATAGTCAGATGTGCCCTTTCATCCTATGTAGTAATGTAATAATAGCCAGGTGTGCCCCCCAATCCTGTGTAGAAATGTAGAAATAGACAAGTGTGCCCCCCATCCCATGTAATAATGTAATAAAAGCAGGTGTGCCCCCCTAATCCTGTGAAGAAATGTGGAAATTGTCAGGTGTGCCCCCCATCCTACATAGTAATGTAATAACAGTCAGGTGTGCCCGCCAATCCTGTGTAGAAATGTAGAAAAAGACAGGTGTGCCCCACACATCCTACGTAGTAATGTAATAACAGTCAGGTGTGCCCCACCCAATCCTGTGTAGAAATGTAGAAATAGACAGGTGTCCCCCCATCCTACTTAACAATGTAATAAGTCAGGTGTGCCACCCCCCAATCCTGTGTAGAAATGTAGAAATAGTCAGATGTGCCCCCCATCCTATGGAGAAATGTAGTAACAGTCAGGTGTGCCCTCCAATCCTGTGTAGAAATGTAGAAATAGTTAGGTGTGCCCCCCCATCCTATGCAGGAATGTAGTAACAGTCAATGCAAAATGATCAATGGCTACCCTACAGAAACAGATTGCTACCTGTAGGTGTACAACAAAATGGTCAGCACTGCAGTGCAAACTACCTGGACTCGATCCACACATTAAATACAGACGGGCATACTGAGCATGCTCACACCCTTAGAGAAATGAAGACTGTGTCAGTCAACAAAATACTGAAAGGTCATACTGGGCATGCTCACACACTTAAACACATGAAGGCCATGTCTGCAAACACCAGTGGACCAGACATATCTGGCAGTCGCAGATGTTAGTGCAGACACTCCTCAGTATGCACCACTCATGCCTTGCACACACAGTGGATAAGAATACAGACATATATGTAAGGACAACACAATATAATAAGCCAAAGGTAGATGTACATAGATGTGTGGAAGAGGGTGACTGTGACAAAGAGCCATCCAGGCCTGTCCCACCCAGCACACAGCCAAAGGGCCCCAGCCACATGTTGGTCAGATGTCACTCACTGCAGATACTAGCCACCGGTATCTGTCAGCATTACAGAATATGTGGTGCATGTTTTAGTTGTCGTACAAGGAAGTAGTTATCTAGCAGCTGTATACACGTACCTGTGAAATATGACCCTGTGTGTACCCACATGTGGCGTGTCAACCTTTAGATGAATGGGGTATGGCCCATGCACACACACTGCCCTCCCCATAGCCCTACTATGACAAGCCTGCTGAGGTCATCTACTGTGAAATACACCTTTGGGAGAGTTAAACCATTAATCTCCATGGCACGTCCCATAACTGCGTACTGCTGCAGTGTGATAAGCTAGTTAGGTAGGACTTCCAATCCCAGACATGGCAACTGTGTTTGTGTGTGTGTCTGTGTAGAGAGCAAGGGTAGTCACACTCCCTACAATTGAAATGCTCTACTTTGGTAAGGCTGCTGATGTTATCCACCTAGAAATACATCTCTGGGAAGGTTGTAGCCCAGTTATCTCCGTAGCTTGTGCCATAACTGCATACTGCTGTAGTGTGATAAAATAGGTAGGAGGTCTAATCCCAGACTTGGCAACTGTTTGTGTGTGTGTCTGTCTGTGTAGAGAGCAGTGCTTTTTAAGGTAGTCACACTCCCTTCAATTGAAATGCTCTACTTTGGTAAGGCTGTTAATGTCATCTACCTAGAAATGCATCTCTGGGGAGGCTGTAGCCCAATAATCACAGTGGCATATTCTATAACTGCATACTGCTGTAGCGTGATTAGTTAGGTAGGAGTTCTAATCACTGACTTAGTGAGTGTGTGTGTCTGTCTGTGTAGAGAGCAATGCTTTTTAGGGTAGTCACACCCCATACAATTCAAATGCTCTACTTTGGCAAGGCTGCTGATGTCATCCACCTAGAAATACATCTCTGGGAAGGCTGTAGCCCAGTAACTTCCATAGCACATGCCATAACTGCTTACTGCTGTAATGTGAGCTAGACCTCTGGTAGGGTTCTATTCCCACCCATGGCAGCTATGGATGTTATGAGTGGGTTTCAATGTCTGTGTGGGGAGCAATGCATTTTAGGCTAGTCACAGTACATTTCAAATGCTTTTCTTTGGCAATCCTGCTGATGTCATCCAATGTGAAATACACCTTTGGGGAAGGGGTTCTCCAGTATTCCCAGTGGTGCATCCTATATCAACTTCATACTGTAGTGTGATATAGACCTCTGTTAAGGGGTTCTATACACACAAATGTCAGTTTTGGATGTTTTGTGTGTGTTTTAATGTCTGTGTAGGGAGCAATGCATTTTAACCGAGCCACACTCATTACAGTTTGAATGACCTACTTTGGCAATCCTGCTGATGTCATCCAATGTGAAATACACCTTTGGGGAAGGAGCTCTCCAGTAATCCCCGTGGTGCATCCTATAACAGCTTCATGCTGTAGTGTGATATATACCTCTGTTAGGGGTTTTATACCCACACATGTTGGTTGTGGATGTTTTGTGTGTGTTTCAATGTCTGTGTAGGGAGCAATGCATTTTAGCCTAGCCACACTCACTACAATTCGAATGCCCTACTTTGGCAATCCTGCTGATGTCATCCAGTGTGATATACACCTTTGGGGAAGATGTAATCCAGTAATCTCCATGGTGTGTACTGTAACTGCATACTGCTGTTGTGTAATAAACTAGTTGGGTAGAAGTTCTAATCCCAGACATGACAGGTGTGTGTCTGTGTTTGTAACTCATATTCTGTGTGCAGGTGGTTGTGAGTGTGGAACAACTGGTCCCAATGTGGAGTGGGTTTTGCAAATTTCTTATATGGTGGCCCTACTATATATCACAATGTCCACCATACAGGGATAACAGATGTGAAATAGCCAAGAGGCTGGGGTGCAAATCCATACCAATATATGTGACATCAAGGCCAGGCAAACAAAGTTAGCAACCTTAGTATTAGCCAGGGAACACTCTCAACCCATGTCCCATGTACACACACACTTGCCTAGGCAACAGCCGCTATGTTGGCAGTACCCTGCATATTGCCCACTGATAGTAAACATGGTGTGATTGCAGTGGGCTACAGTGGGCATGGCACCCTGTCAATCAGTCCAATAGCCATGTACATGCTGGCAGTGCACCTCCCCCATGTTCCCCACTGGACACCTGCAACACCTGTGGTGCCATCAAATGTGACCCACAAAGGGCATACCATGCCTAAAAACATGCCCTGTATGGGCAGATGCCACTGACACCAGGGAATGCTGTTAGCATGCTATCAATGTAGGTGCAGGGTAAACCTGCTGTCCATTACAAGTTCCTGCCACATGAGGCCAGGACTGGCACATCTGATGATAATCTGTGTACACAACATGGGCCAAACACCCCAGGTACAGTTCCACATGTCACTGTACATGCATGTGGGAGGTGTGCACATCACAGACACCATCCGTGTCATGGACTAAGGAACACATACATGACAAGCAATGCACATCATTGGCCACATGCAGTAGTCACCCTGGTGACTGGATGGTGAATACAATACCCATCTATGTGGGCAAATCCAGAAACTACAGCCCTGAGCCACAATGCAGACAATTGTCATGTGGTCTGATGCCAAGGTATATCCATCACCTAGCCTTGTATAGCCATCTGGCACAGTTGACCACTACACACTTGTGAATCAATGCACCCATGCATGTCAGTACTGGCACCGTGTGTGTGTGTGTGTGTGTGTGTGTGTGTGTGTGTGTGTGTGTGTGTGTGTGTGTGTGTGTGTGTTTGTTGTATGATGTGTATGTTCACATTCACATTCACTACAGCCCTCATTGACATACTGAAGCATGCTGTCTGATGTCAGACTCCTCCTCATACCCTTTGCTCATATAACCTCTGTATGCCCCTGTGGTGCATGTGATACCTGCACCATAATGTGTTGTGGCAATCTCACTAGTGATGAGTTGTATTCCTGGCCCTGCCAAGTGTGTCAATATGTGTGTGTGTGTCCCTGTGAGAATGTGGCTGTGTTGACACTGGGACCTGTTCATGCAGACAGGCACGAGTACTACACCTACCATATAGCTACCATATCCCTGTTGCAGATATCACTCACCATCCCATATATGTTCTGAGGGCTCTACAACATGTAACCTGTGTGGCACATCTAATAACTGCATAGAAATGTGATAGCACTACATAGTTGTCAGGGGTTTGATACTCTGTGCTGGTAGTTGTGTGACACAAACATGCTTAAGTTTTACTCTCCCACCCCTCCCTGACTTGTCTTTGCCTCTGTCTGCCTCTCTCACTCCCTCTCTGGTGGATGTGGAGACCTACACCTGCTTTGCTTAGGCAGCAGCATGTGTATTTTAAGTGATGCTCATGATCAGCTGATGGCCTCTGCATGAATTGCAGCCCTCCCCTAGCTGATTGCATGTGGAACAGCTGTGGTAACATTCCCATAGCCAATTGCATGGAAACACACTCCAAACATCTAGGAACATCATGTTGGTGTTGGGTCTTTTCATTCACTGTGAGCAGGAACTCGATCTGTTGTTTGGCAAACAGCATCTCAGATGGATTGTGGATTTACCTCTAACAATATACACTGTGGAAACAGGGCAACATACAAGAGGAGGATGTGCCTGACCTGACTACAGACTGTAAGTGCTGCTATACTGCATTTGGAGTAATGTTGGTTTAACAGGGTGTGTGTGGATATGGCTGTCCTTCATGTTTTAATACCTACCATGTCAATTCTATGTTTATGAGCAATTCCCATCTGTAGGGTCATCTGCAGACTGGGCAGTGTGTGGTGCCTTTGGTTTCATGTGTTACCCACAGAGCATCTGTCTGTGAACTGCAGATGTTAGTGTGAGGATTGCAGTCTGAAGATGGTGAAAGCCATGACAGGTACTGACTTCATATCCCTCATAGGACATATGTTGCAACAAACCCTGTTACAACAGTAAATGTATGAAGTTATCACAGCAACATGTCAATATTGGCCCTGTGTATGTGCTTCCAGCCACAACTCTGTCAACTTTTGTACATATGTCATGCATTAAGGGGTGCATATGTGCTGTACATCATAATTAGTGTCATCATATCTGATAACAAGCCAGTGAGATATCAGACTGCTACACATGTTATGTACAGTAGGGGTTATATTTGATGATATAACCTGGACATTCTGTGGTTGTTTGTACAGTACTGAGGTCTGTGTACTTATGGTGAATGTCGATAGTGTGTGTATTGTTAATATGTATTTGGCCTGTGTACAGACTGTGGTAGAAGTAATTGTTCTTGGTCCTGTCCTATCTAACATGCTGCTCCACTGTATGTTACCATATTGGCTTACATGTTTGTAGGGCCATACACACACGTCCCATACCACAGTCAGGCATCAGACCACAATGTGTAGTGGCCCAGTATATGTAGGGTGAGTGTGTGAGTAGCACATATGAGGATGGTGTTGAACAGATTATCCATATACTGTAATATTATGCTAGCTTACCATATATGGCTGTGGCTGTGTTCACATTTGTTGTGGTTATGCACTTTCACACTGGTGTATCTTACCCTGTGCTGTGACATGCCTGTAGAGCCTGCTATATATGCAGGTACATGTGCATTATGTAGTCCAGCGTTGAGCCAGTCTGCCTGTAGCCTGCACAGTGCATTGTTACATGCCTAGCAGCTTAGTGTACTTACCCAGTGAGATGTCATGTCCATATACTTGCCAGATGTACTGCTGCTGGGCCTCCCTTAACAGTCATGTATGTCAGACAGAGTAGTGGGATGCTGTACAGATGCATGTCAATATCTAGTGGGTAGTATGTGACCATGACACCTCTGTACCAGCAGTTATTATGTGTCAGAACAGACAGGGGGGTGTGAATGCATAACCTATGGGGCCAAATGTATACCAGTCGTTATGTGTTATACCCATCTACATGGCTGTTAACATCCATATTGTCAGGCTTGGTCCACATGTTTTGCACTAAGGGGTTCTGTGTATACCTCTGAACTGTACAGGGTGTGTCAGAATGTCCACATATATTGGCCAATATATCTGCTGTAGTCCACAGGAGCATTACATGCTATCAGTGGTACTGTACTATGATGCCCTTAGGATGTCTGTCAGTAGTCAACGGAGCACATGTGAAAAGCAGATGTGACCTTCCACACACACCATGTCTGTGAAGACAATCCCTATTACAGTAGTAATAGTCTACTAATATACCTGCTATACATACCTGACATCCCCTTGCACTATGAAGGTGGGACTATAGGGGATGAGGTAGGGCTACACTCCATGTTCAGGACATAGGATGAAAATATATGTACATATAATTATCCAGATATCTATATAGATAATTACACGTATACATATCGACATACATAGATGGGTATGTATATGTACATAGATATACATATATACACTCAGATATATACATATACATAGCAATATGTCTACACATATACAGATAGTGATACATATGCACATATACGTATGGATATCTACATATATATTGACAGTAGTAGGTATATCAGAATAGATATGTATACACATATAGTTATAGATATCTACATGTATACCAACAAAACTAGGCATATCTGTACACATAGGATGTGCATACATATATAGCTATATCCACGTATATATATATATATATATATATATATATATATATATATATATATATATATATGTACTTATATCTATATAGACACATAAAAAATAAATAAACAAAATATATATATTTTATTCAGCTGCTCTTACTGTAACTGTCTTAGTTGCTGTTCTGTGTGCCGTTATCTGTTCATGCGCTCTTACTCTGCACGTATTACTGCTTGTTAGTAGCCTTCAAATTTACTGCCTTCTGCACTTGTTTTTTTTTTTGTCATTTGTTAATTTAATTGCATTTATTTGAACTGTATTTGCCGTAGTGTTGCTACAAACTCGGGTGTGTTGGGCTGAACTGCAATTTGAACTGTATTTACTGCTGTTTTAGCTGCTTTTCTATAAAAAAAAATTCTAAGCTTGTTTCCTGCCTTTTCTGTAACTAGTCTAGTCCAGATACAGACTTTCTGTATCCAGGACTGTTGGTAAGCTTCTGAGCCCCCCCAAGCCTTTCTGTGTTGGAGAGAAGCTTTCTAGCTTATCAGTGGGAGTGGTAAGCACTAGGTAGCCTACATACCATGGGAAGAGTGGGTTTTGGACCAGAAATTGTAGTTCATTGGCCGTTTGGGCAGTTTTTCCATCTCTTTCTACTTTCTGGTTTAAAAGCCTGTTTTGCATTTGATCCCCACCTTTCTTGTAACTAGTGTAGTCCAGGTACAGATTTGCTGTATCCAGGACTGTTGGTAAGCTTCCGAGTCCCCCAAGCCCTTCTGTGTTGGAGAGAAGCCTTCTAGCTTATCAGTGGGGGTGGTAAGCACTAGGTAACCTATCTACCACAGGAGGAGTGGTTTCTGGCCCAGAAATTATAGTTTATTGGTCATTTGGGAAGCTTTTCCATCTCTTTCGACCTTCTGATTTAAATGCCTGTGTTTGCACTTGTTTCCTGCCTTTCCTGTTTCTAGTCTAGTCCAGGTATAAATTTGCTGTATCCAGGACTCTTTGTAAGCTTCTGAGCCCCTCAAGCCTTTCTATGTTGGAGGGAAGCCTTCTAGCTTATCAGTGGGAGTGGTAAGCATCTGGTAGCCTATCTACCACAAGAGGAGAGGTCCCTGGCCCAGAGACATTGTAGCTATTGGCTATTTGAGCAGTTTTTTTCCACCTCTTTCAACTTTCTGGTTTGAAAGTTGCACTTCTGCCTGTTTCCCACCTTTCCTATAACTAGTCTAGTCCGGTTACAGAGTTGCTGTATCCAGGATTGTTAGTAAGCTTCTGAGCCCCCTAAGCCTTTCTGTGTTGGGGGGAAGCCTTCTAGCTTATCAGTGGGAGTGGTAAGCACTAAGTAGCCTATCCTCCATGGAAAGAGTGAGTTTTGGCCCAGAGATTGTAGTTTATTTGGCCGTTTGGGCAGTTTTTCATCTCTTTCAACTTGATGTCTTAAAAGCCTGCATTTGTACTTGTTCCCCACCTTTCCTGTAACTAGTCTAGTCCAGGTACAGATTTGCCATATCCAAAGACTCTTTGTAAGCTTCTGAGCCCCCCAAGCCTTTCTGTGTTGGAGGGAAGCCTCCTAGCTTATCAGTGGGAGTGGTAAGCATTAGGTAGCCTATCTACCACAAGAGGAGTGGTTCCTGGCCCAGAAATTGTAGCTATTGGCCATTTGGGCATATTTTTTCCATCTCTTTCAACTTTCTGGTTTAAAAGCTGCACTTGTGCTTGTTTCCCACCTTTCCTGGAACTAGCTTAGTCCAGATACAGAGTTGCTGTATGCAGGACTGTTGGTAAGCTTCTGAGCCCTGCAAGCCTTTCTATGTTGGAGGAAAGCCTTCTAGCTTATCAGTGGGAGTGATAAGCACTCGGTAGCCTGTCTACCAGGAGAGGAGTGGTTCTTGGCCCATAAATTGTAGTTTATTAACAATTTGGACAGTTTGTCCGTCTCTCTCAACTTTCTGGATTAAAAGACCACATCTGCGCTTGTTTCCCATCTTTCCTGTAACTAACCTACTAGGTAGCACTAGAATGCCTTAAACTGATACAAGCCTTCTAGCTTAGAAGAGAGACTTCGGAGTGATTAAGTATCAGTTTTCTGTACTTTCCTGCTGTACTTAACTGTTTTCCTCCTAAATGCAGATTTTCCAGCATTTATTGTGATTTAAAAGCTTGTTTTTTCACATACTGTACTTATTTGACTGCCTGCACTTTTAAAAGGTTATTTTTGTTTAAATAATTTGTTTAACTGTTGTAGGCTACACACTAAAGTGTGATAGCCTTTTCTGATCTTTTCTAGTCGTTTAAAGCTGTTTTAAGTGTATTTTTTACTGTTTTTGCCTTATCTTTTCAAAAAAACAAAAAAAAAAAAACAAAAACATTCCTTGTTTCCCACCTTTCTAAGCTAGTATAATCCAGTTTTCAGGCTAGTGCTGAATTCAGAGCTGTGATACTAATTTCTGAGTTGCCCATACCTTACTTGGATAGGAGGAAGTTTCGCTGTTCACCTGTGAGAGAGGGGAGCTTTGAGCAGCCTAGCTATCCCTGGAGGAGTGGTTCCAGTCCAGAAGTTTGTAGTTTATTGGCCATTTTGGGCTAATTTCTATCTCTTCCATTTCCCTACTATAAAAAACGCGTTTGCACAGTTTTGCTCACCGGGCAGCTCCAGTTAGCTACGGTTAAATTATTCCCGGCTCCACTAAGTTTCCTCTTCAGTTTTTCCCTTGAAACTAGTCTAACTCTCAACCTAAGCACTCAAAAAGCATCCTACAGCCCAGCACTTGCTCAGACCTAATAGCAAGCACTAATATACCTTGACACTTGATTGCCCAGCAGGGCAAGGCTCTTTATTCACCCCTCACCAACCAAGCGACTTAGCAGCTCACCCTACTATACAGGCATTACCAAAGGGCAGTTTTAGGTGTACTCTCCAGTCCAGCTGGTGAATCTGGGTATCCTGAGGCAATGTTACAACTGCCTCATGTACATAGACAACCCTCTCCTCCTACCACAAAACACTAACATATGTGAGAGATGCAATTATACGGCCAAACTGGAAGCTAAGCTGTCTCCACCCAAGACTGGAACAGACAGTCAAGAGGAGAAGGCTAATACTTGCCCCACACCTCCAGCCACACATAGACCTACTAAAACAGCATTGGCAAAAAATACACATAAATACACAAAATCATACTCGGGGCTCTAAATAAAAACCTGCAAAGCATCAGAGACCTCCACAGCAGACACTCAAACATCCTGCACCTCCTGTCACAAACCAGACAACACATAAAACATAAAATCAGTGTGCTGCACAATCACAGCCCTTAAAGCAAAATAACATACCTAACACACTAGTAATAGGGGACTCTATAGTCAGGCACACTGATGTCCCACTCACTAGGCTGGACAAGCAGAAGGTTACTGTTAGCTGCCTGTCAGGAGCCAGAATCCGCCACATAACACAAGCAGTCAAGTCACTCCAGAACAAGTACAAATATGACTCTGTCATTGTTCATGTTGGTGTGAATGACCTGAGACCTACCTTCCTGGACTACATGAAAAGAGACATGGAAGAGCTCTCTGATCATGTAATCCAGGCTGGTATGACCCTGACCCTGATTAGCATTCTGCCCTCACCAAGAATGATACTGCAATATAAAAAAAAATTATCAATTTCAACAGCTGGCTAAGCTTCTGGTGTCATTCAAAGGGGATCCAGTGTCTGTCAGCCTGGGACGACATACTCGACAAGCCGCATTGCTTCGCAAGTGATGGCTTGCACTTGTCACTCCTAGGCTTTCAAATACTGGCCAAGGCTCCTGCTGCCCCCATAGTGCCTTTTTTAGGCAAGGCTCAAAAGTCAAACCCACCTCCATAAACAGCACAATTAACAAAAAACTGAGGGTTATGCTACTCAATGCCAGGAGTTTAAATCTCAAAATGCACGTGCTCGAAGCACTCCTTAGTATGAAGAATGTCGACATCTGTGCAGTAACTGAAACCTGGTTCAAGGAACCAGAGAGCACCCCAGCACTACCGGGCTACAACTCATACCACACGTTTCTGCCACAGAACAGGGACTGAAACACAAAAGGAGGGAGTGTATCCATAGTCATCAAGGATAACTACACCTCCAGGTTAGTGGTGCAGCATGATACCTCTGAGATCATCCATGTGCAACTAAAATTGGGCAAATCTACAATGCAAATTGTGGCCTGCTACAGATCACCCTCCATGATCCAGGACCACCACTCCACCTTTCTGGAGACACTGAAAAACATGAGGGTCCTACCAAACATCCTGATATTGGGCGATTTCAATTACCTTACCATTCACTGGGAAAACTACTCGAGTACAAACTCCCAGGCCCAGCGCTTCCTGGAATTCATCAACTTAAACACCCTGGATCGGCTGGTAAACTCCCCTACCAGAGGTGAAAACATATTGGACCTGGTCATCACCAACATGGGCGACCCATCACTGGTTAGATCAGACCATAAACTAATCACGCTGGATGTCCAAACCCCACCACCACCCCCAACTAAGGAAACCGCAGTAAAAAACTTTTCTAAAGCAAACTTCACCTTACTTAAGACAGAGGTGGTAAGTTTCACAGCCCCCACACTAAAGGATAATGCTGCCCAAGATGCAGAAATCTTTACAAATGCACTCTATGAGCACCTACAAGGATGCATGGATCATGCCATCCCTAGCAAAACCAAGACTCACACCTCTAAGAGAAGGAAACCAGTTTGGTGGACCCCTGTCATAAACAAGCTATACAATAGAAAGAGGAAACTAGTTCAGAAAAAAAGCAAATCCCAAGAAGGAAAGACATCCCTGATCAGTATCAGTAAGAAACTAAGGTCCCTCATAAAATCATCCAAGGCTAACTTTGAAAGAAAAATAGCCAAGGATTCAAAAAATATCCACAAAGCCTTCTTTAGCTATGTTAAGAATCTAAGTGGCAACTCGCAGATATGCACTGAACTAGTGCAAAATAGCACAAAATATACTGAACCTACTGATATTGCAACCATACTGACAGATAGATTCAGTACAAACTTCACCCCCCCTCACCCCCAAAAGGGCCCACAACAATACCGGAAAAGTGTAGTGTCCCAGAAATCACAGACGCACAGGTGAAAACAACCCTTTCAAAAGCCAAAAACACAGCGTCAGTGGGGCCAGATGGTGGCCCATGCTGCGTCTTGCATGAACTACAGAACGAACTAACCCCCCACCTAAACACGCTGTTCAACTTCAGCCTCTCCACAGACTACGTGCCCATAGAATGGTGCACAGCAACGGTTATTCCTCTCCACAAAGGAGGGGCCACAACTGACCCTGGTAACTATCCCCCCATAAGCCTGACTAGCCTGGTCTGCAAGGCTATGGAGCTCATAGGTTCATAGGTAGGTACTAGGCTATCTGCCAAAGGGCATTTATAAGCCTAGCCAGAGTGTGTCAGCTTTCATTGCCCCATTGATTAATTAACTGATCCTCTGTCAAGCAGAGCCACTGAAGTGATCCCAGGGGTGTATGTTCTGTTACCCATCCACTCATCAAGGTTTCTCTTGAAGAGTGTTAGTGAGGGGCTCTGCCTGATGTAATTTGGAATTTTGTTCCAAAGCATGGGGAGTCGGGCTGCATAGGACATATACCAAAAAATGAAGAATGAGGTCGGACCCAAAATGGAATTTATTGCGAATAGCACCACAATACGTCAACATAAACAGCAGCTCAACACAGTCGATTAACCTAGGTTTCATCCTATGTGGACTTCTTCAGAATAAATAGTTAACCGTGAAAGTTACTTAAATAACTAAAACTCAACCCCACCCATGTCATTAACCAATCAATTATCTAATCTTATAACAATAAGGAATGAAAATAAGTTAAAATAACAAACACAATCATGTAAAATGTAATCCTCTTGGTGAGGTACCCCACATCATGGAACTCATTAACAAAGACATTGGAAACCTCCAAACACTTGACCCGACCCAGTTCGGCTTTGTTAAGGGCAGATCATGCCTACTAAACCTGGTTGACTTCTCTGAGACATTCACCAAGGCCATAAATGAGGGAAAGGTGGTTCACACAGCCTACCTTGACCTCGCTAAGGCTTTTCAACACCATTCCTCACTCGCCTATTACAGAAAAACTCACCAACCTGAACATAAACCCCTATGTCATGAGATGGGTTGCCAACTGGCTTACAGACAGAACTCACATGGTAAGAATAGCGGGCTCCAGGTCTGACTCTAAACCAATCACAAGTGGTGTCCCAAAATACTCATTCCTGGGACCCCTACTGTTCGGCATATACATCTCAGATGTACAGGCAAACACAGGAGGACTATGGCTAACCAAGTTCGCCAATGACTGCAAACTGGGGGCCATAATTGACTCTCTGGCTGACATAGACATCCTCCAAAAGGGCCTTACTGAGATGGACACTTGGTGTCAAAGTCATGGCCTCAAGCTAAATGCCAATAAATTTATAGTCATCCCATTTGGGAAAAACAAAACACCCATGAATTATCACATAGGTGGCAGCCCCCTTAATACAGAAGAGGTAATAAGAGATCTGGGGACCCAGGTAGATAGTAATCTCTCCTTTGACAATCATATTGCCAAAGTAGTTAGGAAATCCTTCTATGTGACCCATCTAATTACTAAAGGGTTTGCATCTAGAAATAAAGATGTTATAGTGCCCCTCTATTCGTCACTCATCAGACCCATTATAGAGTACAATGCTCCATTTGGGATGTACCTCAGAAGACACTTCCAACAGCTGGAAAGACCACAAAAGTATCTCACCAAGAGGATTACTGGCCTCAAACATATGTCCTATGCAGCCCGACTGAAAAAACCCCCGCTGTACTCGGTGACATATTGCTTACTCAGAGGTGATCTCTGCCTGACTTACAAAGTCATGTCCAACTCAGAATTGATGGACATGCTCCACCTAAAGAAATCCAAGTCACTGCGAGCCACATGCTCTAGTGAGCTAAACCTCGCCACAACAATAAATAGAACATGCTGGAGGGATAGATTCCTGTCACAGAGACTCCCTATGCTTTGAAACAAAATTCCAAACTACATTAGGCAGAGCCCTTCACTAAAACTCTTCAAGAGAAACCTTGACGAGTGGATGGGTAACAGAAAATACACCCCTGGGATCACTTCATTGGCTCTGCTTGACAGAGGATCAGTTAATTAATCAATGGGGTGGCAAAAGCTGACACACTCTGGCTAGGCTTATAAATGCCCTCAGACAGATAGCCTAGTACCTACCTATGAATATATATATATATATATATATATATATATATATATATATATATATACATATGTACATACAAAGAGATGTACACATGTCCATATATATGTAGCACTATACAGATGTGTATACAGACATATGTATGAGTATACATGTGTATGTACATGTAGACATATATAGACCTATTATATGTATACAACCATATTCCTGTCATGAGTAAACATCACAGTTATGTATACACTCCCACATGTATCTCGCCGTATGTATCCCGTATGTGCACATTATGATAAAACAACATATGTGATGCAACAGTCATATTAATAATGAGGACTACACAATTTAGGATCTACAGGAACATTTTCAATACTACTCAATATGTGTATTGACATCTATATTGGTAAAACACATAAGTCTTCACAGTGGTCATGGTATAGTGGTTAAGTGCTGTGACTTCAGTGTAAAGGGTCCTGGGTTCAAGACCTGCAAGGGCTGTTCATTTTGTTGCTGGGCAGAACAAGGGCTGTCAGGTACAGAGTGATTAAATCAGTTTTGAGCAGCTTTAAGTGGGTTTGCACGGGTTTCCATGAAGCTAAGCGATGCTAAGCTATGGGTAAACATACAGGCACTTACACAGTGTAGGCAGTGCTTACCAGTGCACAAATAAGCTTAGCTGTTATATTGCAGCAATGTTGATACTTGCTAAGCATAGCTTAGCCCTGGTAACCAGGACACACAACCCAGTCTGATAACCTGCAATAAGTGTATGTAATGCCATGTACAATACATGCACCTATGTCCTGTCATTATAGTAGCAAGGGGTGTGTGTCATGTGTGGGACACAGACATATATGAGGCCTGTACAGACTGTTAGCCATGTGAATGTGTTACATACAGGTGTAATAGCCCAGTGTATGTGCTGTCACACTGGCATGTAATGTATCATGGTAGTAAAACTGTTGACAGTGCTAACACAGGCAAGAGCAGAGTTCTTAATGTAGTACTGACAACAGGCACACCTGTGAGCATTGCTGGACACCAAGGCCTCCCTGTTGTATCCCTGGTGTGTGAGCTGTGTCACAGTATATACCCCTTACTGGTCTGTAAACGCACTCATGCTACTGCATAGCTCCTACCAAGCTGATGACTGTCAGTCCCTGTACAGATGTGCAGATGGCAGGTATCCAGCTTGGATATGTACAGGCAACCTACGCTTGACTGATGCCCTACTAAGCATGTGGCATGTGCACGGGATGCATATCCCTGTAGTACCAATGTTGGGGTATACTATGGGTTGTATCACAGTCATGACCAATGTGTGAAGGTGGGTATGACAGAGTGTCATCATGGGTTTCAGGGAGTACAATATCCAGTGGGTGATGCTGTGTACACTGTTATTACACCAAGGTACACCAGGTATATGTCCCATGTACCATGTTATGGTTACCACTGTCATCATCAATCATACAGGTAACTGTTACCACAATCCAAGCCAGTTATGCATGTGATGTGTGCAGCCTACCTGTAACACATTGGAGACACAGTCATGTTAATTAGCAGTGATAGGCCCTGGTATCTCAGATGTGTGTCTGGCTGTTATGTGTCTGTATAAATGTGTATATGATGGTATGTCACACTAAGTATCATCCAAATACACCCATTACATCCCCCATTAGCATACTGTACATGTCGGTGGATGTTCTGCATGTACCATGTAACCTGGGACACACCTCACCCTAAACGCTATGAGGTGTGTGCAATGTAAGCCACACACATCAGTATCACAACATAGCTAGGTAGGGGTCTAGTCCCATGTAACAGTATGTGTGTATGCAGATGGGTCTACATCCAGTTGCAGGGTATACACGCCTCAGCGAGCCACCTGTCCATGTGGCACAGGCAATAACTGGTTTAGTAACCTGTGAAAGGTGTTCGACTGTACCCCAGATATGTCACATTCATGGTGTCAGCACAGTGACATACCCTGTTGTGGAATATGACTGCAGACCATCCTTGTGCTGACACATGTACACCTACAATACAAATGGATAACATTATAGGGACTGCAATCAACCAGTGTTACTAACAGCTATAATGCATCATTGCTGGATGGCTACACTACCTGCCAAATATGGCTCACAATCTATTCTCTACAATATGTTACACTGCAGAACTGTGGTACACTGTTGTACAGTCACCATGTGCATCAGAACCATATAAGCCTGTCCCTGCATTGATGGTATGGATGACAGGGATGTGGCACAGGTATCGTCATATGCACAGGGCATCCTATTGCTGACTCATGTACACCTACAACAAAAATGGATAACATTATAGAGACCACAGCCAACAAGTGTTACTAACAGCTATAAGGCATCATTGCTGGATGGCTAAACTACCTGCCAAATATGCCTCACACTATACTCCCTACAGCATGTTACAATGCAGTACTGTGGTACACTGTTGTACAGTCACCATATGCATCAGAACCATATCATCCTGTCCCTGCATCGATGGAATGGATGACAGGAATGGGGCACATGTATCATCATATGCACAGGGTGTGGTGTTGGTTTGCCAGAGACAGAGAGTGGGACATACATTTGTCACCATGTGTGTGAGTGAGGGGTGTACTGTGGGGAGATGGGTGAGGTGATGTGGTGTGTGTAGGTTTGGATTTGCCCTAGGTGTGTTTGCATAGTGTGTGGGTATGTGGGTATGCATGCACACAGTTTTTCCATGTGACTGCCCTACACAGGTGTTTATGGACAGCTGCAGACCATACTTGGCAGGGTGTGCAGTTCACTGCCTCCGTCCACCGACATGTGGATGGTGCCTGCCAGGGGTTCCATGGACACATCCAGGTACAGGCCTCGATGTGCTATTCTCATTTGTCCACTGGTACCAGGTCCATCCTGGGACTGGCCAGAACTACATGCACATGGCCTGCTGTGGTGTGGTGTGGTGTGGATAGCACACCAACCGCACTGCCAAGGCTGCTACTGCCACTACGGGAGCCCCTTGGTGTCCTGGCACATCCATGTTGACTACCAGCTGTTGGCATTGCTGGCCCATGTCCACACAGCCATCACTGCACTCCCACCACATGTTCAAGCACAGACAGACCACGGTCAATGAGGGCCATCATTTCACCAGATCATCTATCCATGAACTCAGTTAATCCATGGATGGCACCAGCCAGTTCATGGGCATTGTCATTTGAAGATGGAAGAGCAGCCCTCTTCAGCCTCAGGCCTGTCTGTGGTAACATTCTATATGTGCCTGCGCCACCATGACAGCCTGAAACATGCTATGTCGCCTCTGCCAGGGGCATGATGTCCAGCCCCCCTACCATGAGCACCCTGGGACATCTGCCTATGTGGTGGCCTGACGGACATTCGGCTATGCCTGCTGCAAGTAGACTCAGTAGGCATGGTTACCACACTGAATGCCAGCTGTCCATCCATTATGACCACTGGCGATGGGGTGCATATAGGCACTGAGGGGTCTATATCAGTTAAGCGAAAACCCTTTACGTGAATACCTAAACATCGAACCCTATACTTTGAACCGCGAAAACCTCGAACTCACTAAACCGCAAAAAATAAAATATCGAACTATCATAGTCGGCCAACCCCACAACCCAGTATAAATAAACCACATACATACACTAACCGAACCCTACAGACATACACCCAAACAAAATAAATAATCCACATACATACATTTAACAAAACCCTACTTCCAACGCTACACTAAACCCCACATACACAACTATCTATGCATTATCCTTAATCCCTCCCTAACCCTAAGGTCCGTAACTACTGCACACTTCCCCTACAGACATACACCCAAACAAAATAAATAACCTCACAGCCCCTATGTTTTTCAGCAACACATACCTGGGATGATATGTGGACAGCTGTCATTGGTGAATGCCTGATGCCTGATTTACAGCTGTCAAAATCAACAGACCATGTATGACACCTGCAATACTCTTACACTGACAACCATCAGAGCATACCGTGGCTATGGAGGGTGTACACACCAGTATTGATTTCACACACATCCTTGATCTGCCACGTGACCACATCACCGCATATCTTATCAGTACATGAGCCCGATATGTGACATATGTCCTGTACTTTCACATGCAGTGTCTACAGATTGTGTTAGGTATGCGGCTGCTGACCACAATGCATACACACCATGTAGGCATATGTGTGGACACACTTATTTCCTCTTGTTGTATGTACTACAGCAGTCACTGCTCTTGGCAGTGGTATTCCAGCGTGGGCCATCTGCATTTGCCAGTGTATGTCCAGTCTGCCCTACACATGTCCCACTATTCTGCATGATTGCAAGGTCTATTCATGTGCACATCCCATGGTGTTCACACACTACTGTCACTATTGCTGTGTGGGTAGGGTTATGGCTGACACAGGTCCTGAACCTGACTATGTGCAGATAGAGCCATTCCTACCATCCTTAGAATCCCTGCTGCAGTCCACTGGTGTGTCATGCTGAGACCCCCCCCCCTCAGCTTTTATGCAGATGCATGACAAGTAAGACCTATACATGTGTCACTTTGCAGTGTCCCATACACTGAACACCACATGTTGCAGCCTAGACCCAACTGATAATGTGGATTACTGTAATACCTTATGCCATAGTGTATCTCTGCAGCAGTTGCCATTGTCCTACAGGTATATACACTGGTGTTGCACTGTATATAGGTGTTGCTCTGAACATGTCACTACTGTAGGCCGTGTCTACCACCAGTATGTTACTTCCTGTGGACACATTCCACAATGACAGGATGTTAGTTATCATGCAGGTGTCTGACATACCCTTCCAATACCCCCTCATGGTCACCCCTGTGAGACCGTGCATTTCACAGCAACAATACATGCACATTTTCAGCATTCAGGGTAGGTGTGTTAGATGTGTGCATGGAATATGCCATCACCATTACATGCACGGTGTGTTGGCAAGCATCTACATAAAACATACTCACCAGCTACAGGCTGCTGCATTGTTGGTATCCCGGAAGGACCTACATAAGAGAGTGAGAGATGCAATGTCAGTGGCCACACCTGTGGCAGTGCTACAGGGTGGGTGCAGTATTACCATACATTAATGGTACATTCCCACAATACTACCACATCTGGACATCTGTTTATCACTACAATGCAGCAACACAATATATCTGTGGCATGTTAGATATGCATGATCTACCTGTACCAATGCGGATGTTTACACAACAGTGGCCTAGTGATGTGCCTTGTATCCTTACCTGCACGCTCCTCTGCTGGTGTGTGGTGACACCCACCTCCATGAAGGAGTCCAGTGTTTGTTGGCTGTCTGGATGGGCAGATGCCATGAGGCTGGCCAGAAGCTCCTCCACACATGTCTGGGGAATGGATGGCATGGCCCCCCCTGTGGTGAGGTGATCCCCCCAGACTGCAGCAGCACGCCAATGGGCATTGCGAAGCAGGTCAGTACAATGATGCCAGACCTGCTCATAACTGCGGCTGTGCAGTCCGACATCAGTGACCCTGTGGACTAGGTTATTCCACAGGGTGGTCCGCTCCTGCTGCTCATGTGTTTGCCTACCAAACAGTACTGAATAGTGTTGGATCATGTGTGCTATCAACACTTCATTCTCCACATGGGAATAGGTGGGCAACTGTGCATGTGCCATCTTGGCTGAAAGACATAAAGATGGAAACAGATCTGAGCAACTCATACGAAAAGATTACCACAGTTCGCAATACACATCTCTGTCACCCCCCCCCCACCATATCAGCCTCAACAAACTGTACACACAACTCATTAGGTATGGCTACAGCTTAACTACCGATTGGACAGATATTGTATTGCACCACACCTTCTGCTATGTGATTGTAGCCATGTCCCCTGTTGCTAGTCTGTTACAGACTATTCACCTGCATGCCATTGTCAGGGCCACTATGGTTACATATATGCCAGTGGTAAAGCTGCTCTGAGATTGCTGCACATCTGACAGTCTGTGTTATTGGGGATATCTATGCATGCTGTTGGACATGTACCGGGATTGTTTAGGCTATTGCTATTACTACCAACGTATGTTCTATAACAGTGACACAATAACATGTATATGTTCTACTGGCTAGCAGATCCACCTCTCCAAACCCATCTGCCCATGATACCTGCTACATCACATGTGTGTCCCAACCTGGGGCCTCCTCATGTACTGTTCCAGCAATACCGTCAGGTTGAACCACCCAGGGGATGTTGTCCCCCCTGCTCAGGGCACACACAGACATGTTCCTGTCCCCTGAGCTCAGGTCTAGGGTCTGTTCCATACTGGGCTTCACAGACACATGAGGGATGTGCTACATCAATCTGAGGTACCCTGTACACATTCACAGGGCCAACATGCTCCTCCTGCTCAGCCTCCAGACCAGGCACCTTCAGGACGTGGACTGCTGTTGTGAGTAGCAGTGGGTGGGAGGCTTGTTCCCATTGTGTCCATATTGGGGTGCATGGGGCATCCACATCACAGACCACACACACCATCCACAGTGTTTAACCACCACATATGTCACATACCACCCTTGTAGACTGTCCTCTATATCTACCAATCCTGACCACCTCCACATGTGTACCTGCCATACTTCCCCATATTCCCATTGCATACTTCACAGATGGGGCAATGTGGTCCCAACAGGGGACTAACATGTGACATACTCATGCATGTTGCACACACTGCCAGCTGTAGATATCTGTTTGTATTGCTATGTGTGGTGGTGCCTCACACATATCACCCATCACTGTGGTAGTAATATAGGGGACATGTCTTTACATACATATATGTTTGTGTGTGTGTTTGTATATATGTAGACGTGCATATGCATACCTATATGTGGGGTACATTCAAATATCACCTCCACAATCTGACAACACCTTCCTGCACAGCTGCACTGTTCTGCCTTGCTACAACACAGACAGGTGCCACATATGGACACTGCCTGACATTAGGGGAATATATGTAGGATCCGATTGCAGATAAGCCTATTACACACCTATGGCATTCTGGCATTCTACTTTACAGATTCACATGAGTATCCCGCAAATGGAGGGCTGTGGCTCCCACATGTCCATCATAATGGCATTACTTCCACCACCAGCTATTGGCCACGTAATATACATACTTCCCATTACACAACACACACTATGATGGCTTACATCTTGTCTGTCAGTGCTGAGCTGCACAGTTGACGGCTATGGCCCACTACCCACAGGGACAGACACTATTGTCCATAGCAGTTGTTCAGTTGAACATCATCACAGCAACACCTGATGGCACATATAAATCATTCCACATCATCTATCCAATTATGATGGACCAAGTACTACATTGTATTACATGTATATATACTTCACATACCTGTTGTGGGAATGATGTCTTTTTGAATGACAGCTGGCTAAATGCCTTTGATGTAGGCTTTAATTTTGCAGAAATTTGTCTTTCTTTCTTTCTTTTTTTCTCTCTCTCTCTCTCTCTCTCTCTCCAGTAAATGGATTGAGATGCTTTGAATAGATTGCAGCCTGGCTTTAGTAGGTGATGCACATGATCAGGTGATGGCCTCTGCACCAATCAGTGTCCTCCACTTGCTAACTGTATGCAGCTTGCTGTGTAGTACTTCCAATTACCACTGTCATGGCAACAACCTACTATAAATCCCTACATCATGTGGGTGTGGTCCCTTTACCTTTCCTGTGTGATAGACATCCTTCTTGTGTGTTGGCATCAGTGTTAGAGACAGCTGGTAGCAATACCTCTTACAGGAGAACCGGCACACTCAGGCTAGCTGCATATTTGTAGGAGGTTCAGGAACTACAGACAGAGTGTGAGTAGAGTTGTGTTATGCTTTGTATAGTACTGGTGTTACAGGGTGTGCATGTACATACTAGTTTACCTTGGAATGCAGTCTGTCTGCATAGCTTTCAACTGTGGCCCTATCCTCTTGGTGGCCAGAGGTGTGCCTATCATGTTTTGTCTGTCCACCACACAGGTACTGTGTCAGATATTTCACTGGCAGTGTGTGTTGAGTGCTATCAGTACATGACTACATCCATTTATGTTTCTAACCTCAATTCCCTGACTAAGGGTATGTTGCAGACTATCGTGTAACACCAGCGACTTGCTTAGTGTACAGCAACAGTTTTCCACATATGGGCCTGTGTTTTGGCCTCTGTCCTCCACCTACATACCAAGTTTACACATATGACATGTTGTCAGGGGTTGTTCTGTTGTGGGCTGTGAGTATATCACACTGCCATTGCTGCTATCAGTCCACTGTTCTTGTATCCCCCACTCATACAGTGGGGCTGGGGCCATATATGTGTGGGCTTCACCTACATAATACATGTGTGTCCTTATGCACTCCAGAGGCCAGTGTATGTAACAGTGGTATATGGCCATGTATTATTGAGTCTGGGGGGGATGCACCAAAAATGACCTAGACTGTTACAAAATGTGGGGGTATCATGGGTTAGCTGACTTAAGGTATATGGATGTACAGTACCATACAATTCACCTATATTTACATTACTTACATAAATTGGGTTAATGCAGACCTACTGCCTTCTGCCATACAGAGTGTTCTGTTTGTCAGTGTGCTTGTGATGGTGTCAGTTAAGCCTTGTTATGTAACAGTTACATCCCATTTGGTCAACTGAAGTCTTTACCACCTACTGATTTTGTAGAGTGTAGATAGAGGCTGCTGAACTATACACCTGCATTACTTACAGTTGATTGGTTGGTATCCTGTGGCCCAGTCCCTCTTTACTATTGTACAATTTGAAGGGCTTGGCCTGGACAGCAACAGTTGTGAACCTTTCCAAACTACTGTATTAGTATAACTGTTTCACAGTTGCATTACTCTGTTTATATGGATGTCAGTGTCTGAACAGCTATATTACATGGCATATAAAACTGTAATAGTACACAAATAAAGGTTTTCCATTTATGCAAACCTGTGTGTGGTGTTTTATCCTATAACCTCTCTGTGGGTATATGTTGCAGGCAATGATTGTCATTTGTATGGGTGGCCCATACAGTGTCCAGTTGTTAAGGTGTTAACTGTAGGCATAATGGCTGTTCCATATTGTATGCACCTTCAACATATGTATCTTACTGTACATATCGCTGCGTGTGTATGCGTAGTCACATGTATATCTATGTATATATATATATATATATATATATATATAGATATATATATATATATAGATATATATACAATGTATGTATATCTGTATCTGCATATATTTGTCTGTGTATATGTTTCCTGGGGATGTTGATAGCTTCCACATTTTACATTTCCTATGAGAGCCAGATTATACTGCATGATATGTTACCAATACCAGCATGATATCATACAGGTGGGATTTAGTACTGTTAACATCTTGTGCCCATGTCGTGTCAGGTCCTGGTTATGGGATCTGCAACACTTGGTAGTGTATTGCAGGGCGGACATGTTTGGCTGTGGGGGGTATACCTATTCGTATAAGACAGTGGCTGTGTCCTAAAAAACAACAGTTCACATCTCAGTTGCATGTGCTATTTGATTTTTGTTGTTTGGATTTTCCCTGTTTACTGTCTATGTGTCTCTCAGTTGTACTACATGGCCTCTGGGGATTACACCTGTCATATACGGGCATTCCTACACATTCATTTTATGGTGCACATTGTGGGTAACAGTGCTTAATACTACAGTACTATTACATGATTGCATATCTACATTATCATATGATACCAGGATATACACATACAGTCCAGCAGTTAGACCTGCTTTGTCAGGCTATTACACTTTTATTGACTTACTAACAATATGAGACTCTTACTGCCATACTCTCTACTGTATGCAGTACTTGCCTTGAACAATGCAGGTTTTATACTGGTAATAAATTTACTACTACTTTTAATTTTATTTCCTATGACAGTAAATGCATGAGTATTACTGACCTGCCTCGCATCGCAACCTCGCCAGGCAATTGATGTGGGCCTCCTGGTTCATGGCCCGCTCCATTGGAGCTGTGGGGGACATAAGAGGAATATTTAGCCATACCTATCCATGATATACCTGAGCTGGCAATTATTACACACATACTGGGGTGATACTTACACACGTCTGGAATATCCCCTGATGCTCTAGCCTCTTGGAGCCACTCCTCCAAGAGGTCCCCCTTACGCCTCTTCAGGTTGGCATAGTGGTGCCTGACCTGCTCACCAGTTTGGGGTATGCCAGTGGCACTGGTGAGGTCATGGGCGAGACGGTCCCAGGCCTCCACCTTATATTGGGAGCCCTGGTACTGGCCCTGCAGCAGTCTCTAAGCATGGTCTTTAACTAGGAGTCCTGCCATGACCTTGGACTCCTGCATGCACCAGTGCTGCACCTGGAAGCACGCACCTTCTTCCCTTACTGCCATAGTGCCTGCAAGAGGAAGCTACAACCAGTTATGAGATGTATTACCTCCTCCTGGGTTTAAGTAGGGCCGATATCCCACACTTTTCCGTGATTGGCCAGTTTTGAAAAGGCTAAGCTATGGGCAAACTTGCTTACCTAGGGTTAGCATTGTTTAAAGGGGTATACCACAGGGCACAATGAGTTAGCTGGTCTACACATTGCTTACACCTCCTAAGCTGGCCTGGGCAATGCTTAGAGTTGCTTATATTAGACTTTGCATTATATTTCCTTTTGGGCATTGATTTCTTATTCATTGCATCTTATATATCTGCCAGGTATCCATGATTAATGTGTATGTACACTCTATGGAGTCCTTGTGTTTTATTGGGGACTTCAACACTCTATTACAATTACACCTCACTTCTGGGCTTACTGCTGTACTCCAGTTCACATATTTATGTTAAGTAGTGGGTTTATGGAACATATGACTGTATACTGATTCCTTTCACAGGTTCAGTTTGGTTATACTTATGGTGAGGACTTGTTTGCTGATACCTCATTCTTCTGTGCTTCTGTGATGGCTTGGTGGTTAACTACTGTGACTATGGTGTATAGGGTCCTGGGTTTGAGACCTGCATGGTTGTTTATTTTGTTGATGGGCAGAACAAGGGCCATTTGATACAGAGTGATTAAGGCACATTTGAGCAGTTGCAAGCAGTTTTGCGCGACGGTGAGCACTGCTAACCTGCCGTTACATCTGCTTACATAGAGTTAGCTTTATAATTGCTTAGCCAGTGTAGGCATTGCTTACCACTGCGCAAAAGGACTTATGCCTGCTTACTAGTGCTTAATTATGCTTACTACTGCTTATTTGTGCTTAAACCTGCTTACTAGTGCCTTATTCATTATGACACTGACACCTCACATGTCCATTTACTGCAGTACTCCAGTTCATAACAATATGTTATTTAGTGGGTTTTGGAACATAAATATTGATCATAACATGCTTTGCCATGAAAAATGGAGTGTGCTGCAGTGAGACTTGAACCGGGAATGCTTGCTCATAAGGCGAATGCTCTGCCCATTACACTATTGCTATGCTGGTTCATTTGCATATATCTTCCTTGTTATCCTCTTCAGCCATTTAAGCTGCATTAACCATAGCTAAGCAATGGGCACACCCACACACCTACAGTTAGCTTTAATCGGATTTAAAAAATAAATAAAAGGGTTTCTTCATTTCATTTATATATACTGTTGCTGTTGTACACAAGGGGAACCGTTGGTGGGGATATGCAGTCACCAGTGAGCGGTCTCGCTCATTTCATCCCCCTTTCTGCTGTTCTTCATTGCGGGGGTGTGTTTATTCTGAGACATGTCCCCTGCACTCTTACATGCTTCGTGTAAGCCTAGGAGCTCAGGCAGCATGCCTCATTATTATGCATGGTGCGCTGCTGTCCTGCTCCTAAACGTCCGCCTCCATGCAGGACTCAGCTAAGGACTCAGCTAGTCCTGCACGGAGGAATAGTAAATCCAGGGGATTGACTTTTTAAGACTTAAAATGAATGTTCCTCATAATGAGGTACACCTGAGAAGTATACTCTGCCATGCATAATTTCATCAGTAGCACATGAGACGACAGTTATTAGCACATTGATACTCATTTGCATGTCATTATGCAGTCATGTGTATACCATGCCAACCATGCTATTTCACTGTTAGTGCAGTCACATTGTTAGTTTCTGTGAATCACACCCTCCCTATTCATTGCCACATGTATACCATGTCAACCACGGTATTTCACTGTTAGTGTAGTCACACTATTCATGTCTGTGAATCACACCATCTCTACTCATTGCCACACATATACAATGCCAACCATGCTATTTCTCTGTTAGTGCAGTGACATTATTAGTGTTGGTGAATCACACCCTCCCTGCTCATTGCCACACACATACCATGCTAACCACATTAATTCACTGTTAGTGTAGTCACATTATTAGTGTCTGCGAATCACACTCTCCCTGCTCATTGCCACCACATACCATGCTGACCATGCTATTTCTCTGTTAGTGCAGTCACATTATTAGTATCTGTGAATCACACCCTCTCTGCTCATTGCCACACACATACCATGCCAACCACACTAATTTACTGTTAATGCAGTCACATTATTAGTGTGTGTGAATCACATCCTCCTGGCTCATCAGCGCACATCATACTATTTCATGTAATGCTGGGTGTTAATTGTTTCTGAATACTCCCACAGTCTCATTCCTTAACTTGTGCAGCTAGAGGGGAGGTGCTTGGTGATCTCCTCTCTTTGTTCTATCAAAGCACTGATGAAAACATGACTGAAAAGGAGTTGGCCATTTCCTGCACTACTTTTATTCAGAAATACTATCCAAAGTGTAAGAAATTCATGATGCAACAATGTGCTTCTCATTGTATGTTAATGCGGTAATATCAAATGCCTGAAACTGAAGGATGAATTTAACATTACCTTTCCACAGATATATTACAAAAGTGCATCCTAAATTGGAAGTATATTACAATATATTTCTAGTTCCTGTATTAGGTGTGATATTATGCCACTAAGGAGGGAGAAAAGGGCCTGTACCGACTAGCTAGACAGAGGGACTGAGCTAGGAAAGATGTGCAGCAGGTAAAGGTGATAAAGGATAATGAGAGAAACATACTCACAAGTGAGGAGAGTGTGTTGAGGAGATGGAAAGAGTACTTTGAGGGGTTGAGGAATGAAGAGAATGAGAGGGAGAGAAGGTTGGATGATGTAGGGATAGTGAATCATGAAGTACAATGGATTAGCAAGAAGGAAGTAAGGATAGCTATGAAGAGAATGAAGAATGGAAAGGCTGTTGGCCCAGATGACATACCTATGGAAGCAGGGAGGTGTTTAGGTGAAATGGCAGTGGAGTTTTTAACCAGATTGTTTAATGAAATCTTGGAAAGTGAGAGGATGCCTGAGGAAGGGAGAAAAAGTGTTTTGGTACCGATTTTTAGGAATAAGGGTGATGTGTAGAGCTGTAGTAACTACAGAGGAATTAAATTGATCAGTCACAGCATGAAGTTATGGGAAAGAGTAGTGGAAGCTAGGTTAAGAAGGGACGTGATGATTAGTGATCAGCAGTATGGTTTCATGCCAGGACAGAGTACTACAGATGCAATGTTTGCTCTGAGAGTGTTGATGAAGAAGTACAGAGAATGTCAGAAGGAGTTGCATTGTGTTTTTGTAGACTTAGAGAAAGCATATGACAGGGTGCCTAGAGAGGAGTTTTGGTATTGTATGAGGATGTCAGGAGTGTCAAAGAAGTATGTAAGAGTGGTACAGGATATGTACGAGGGTAGTGTGACAGCGGTGAGGTCTGTGGTGGGAGTGACGGATCCGTTTAAGGTGGAGGTGGGGTTACATCAAGGATCAGCTCTGAACTCTTTCTTATTTGCAATGGTGATGGACAGGTTGACAGACGAGATCAGACAGGAGTCCCCGTGGACTACGATATTTGCAGATGACATTGTGATCTGCAGTGAGAGTAGGGAACAGGTGGAGGAGACCCTGGAGAGATGGAGATATGCTCTAGAGAGAAGAGGAATGAAGGTCAGCAGGACTAAGACAGAATATATGTGTGTGAATGAGAGGGAGGATAGAGGAATGGTGAGGATGCAAGGAGTAGAGGTGGCGAATGTGGATGAGTTTAAATACTTGGGGTCAATAGTTCAGAGTAACGGTGGGTGTGGAAGAGAGGTGAAGAAGAGAGTACAGGCAGGATGGAGTGGGTGGAGAAGAGTGTCAGGAGTGATTTGTGACAGACGAGTACCTGTAAGAGTGAAAGGGAAGGTCTACAAGAGGGTAGTGAGACCAGCTATGTTATATGGGTTGGAGACAGTGGCACTGACAAAAAGGCAGGCGTTTGAGCTGGATATGGCAGAGTTAAAGATGTTAAGATTTGCACTGGGTGTGATAAGGGTGGACAGGATTAGGAATAAGTATATTAGAGGGTCATCCCAGGTTGGAAGGTTTGGAGACAAAGCCAGAGAGGCAAGATTAAGTTGGTTTGGACATGTGCTGAGGAGGGATGCTGAGTATATTGGGAAAAAGATGCTAAGGATGAAGCTACCAGGTAACGGGAAAAGAGGAAGGCCTAAGATAAGGTTTATGGATGTGGTGAGAAAGGACATTCAGGTGGTTGGTGTGACAAAGCAAGATGCAGAGTACAGGAAGAAATGGAAACAGGTGATCCGCTGTGGCGACCCCTAATGGGAACAGCCGAAAGAAGATGATGATGATTATGCCATAATTTATTTGAATGCTTAAAGTGATCTCATGTCTCTGTATGAACTGAAAAGCTAGTGCATTCGTACGATACACTGTACAATTCTATATATTTAATTTACACAAGTTATTTTTGCGAATAATTGAAAAGCATATATTGAGCAACTAGTAGTTTAGACAATTACCATATTACAGCTTGTCTAACATTTATTGTCTTGGTAATTAGTATTCATTTTAGACTACAGCATGCAATTAGCCCTTGATGGTCATGTCTTACATGGAGGTTAAGTTTCTGCTACATAATCAGGTTGCAGATGGTTACTTAGGTTCATAAGTTCACAGGTGTGTACTAGGCTAATGGCCCTGGAGCCTTTACAAGCCTAGCCCATAGGATTACTCTAGCATCGTGCCACCCAACCTTAGTTCCCAGTGCCTCTGTCGAGTAAAGCCACTGGAGTGATCCCTGTAGTGAATTTTCTATTTCCCATCCACTCATCAAGATTTCTCTTGAAGAGGGCCAGTGAGGTGCTCTGCTTGACATGAATGGGAAGTCTGTTCCGTAGCATAGGCAGTCTCTGGGTTATGAATCTGTCCCTCCAGCACATTCTGTTGATTGTGGTAATGAGGTTTAGTTCTCTGGAGCATGTGGTGCAGAGGGATTGAGATTTCTTTTGATGTAGCATTTCTAACAGAGCTGGGTCAGACATGGCTTTGTAAGTCAAACAGAGATTGCCTCTAAGTAGGTAATATGAGACAGAGAATAGTTGGAGTTTTTTTAGTCTGTCCATACAGGACAAATGTTTAAGGCGTAAGATCCTCTTTGTGAGGTACTTTTGCGGCCTCTCCAGTTGTTGCAGGTGTTTAGTGAGGTGCATGCCAAATGAGGCATTGTACTTAATGATTGGCCAAATGAGGTAAGAGTAGAGGGAAACAATTATCTCTTTCTTCCTGGATACAAAACCCTTTGTAATGAAATGTGCCACATAGAAGGACTTTCTGACCACAGTGGCAATGTGGTGGTCAAAAGGGACTTTGCTGCCAACCTGTGTTTCCAGATCTCTTATAATGCCTTCTGTGTTCAGTGGACTACCATTGATGGGGTAATTCATGGGAACTGGGCTTTTCCCAAAGGGGATGATGACACATTATTTTTTGTGTTGAGCTTAAGGCCATGGTTCTGACATCAGTTGTTGGTCTCAGTGAGGCATTTCTGTAGGATGTCAACATCACTCGGGGAGTTAATAATAGCTCCCAACTTGCAATCGTCTGTGAACTTTATCAACCAGAGTCCCTTTGTGTTGGCCTGGACTTCAGAGAAGTAGATACCAAAACAAGGGAGGAACCAGGACTGAACCCTGTGGGACTCCACTCGGTGCTGGTTGGTAGTCTGACTTGGAGTCAGCTACTTTCACACTGTGGGTTCAACCTGTGAGCCAGTTTGCAACCCATCTAGTGATATAGGGGTTGATGCCTAGCTTAGTGAATTTTTCTGTGATTCCTGAGTGGCGGATGCTATCAAAGGTCTTGGCCAGATCAAGGTAGGCTGTATTAACCACCTTGCCTTCATCCACATCTCTAGTGACTGACTCAAAGAAGTTGACCAAGTTGAGCAGGCATGATCTACCCTTCACAAAACCAAACTGGGTGGGATCCAAAGTTTGGAGATTCCCTATAGCCTTGTTTATTAGGTCCACAATGATGTGTTCCATAGCTTTGCATATCAGACTCATCAGGCTAATGGGGCGATAGTTCCCAGGGTCTGTAGTTACTCCTCCTTTGTGGAGAGGGATAACTATAGCAGGGCACCATTCGGGGGGGGGGTAAATTTGGCACTGAATCTGTCGGCCATTATATTGGCAATATCTGTTGGCTCGATATAGGAGGTACCATTGTGCAGTAGCTCAGAGCAAATCTGGGTTTTGTTGTGGAGATTCATTACGTAACTATAGAAGGCCTTGTGGTTGTCTTTACTATCTGCTGCAATTCTGCTTTCATAACTAGCTTTAGAGGATTTGATGAGGGATCTCAACTTTTTGTTGAGGCTAATAAGGGAGTTTTTCCAGTCTTGGGACTTCACCTTATTCCACATCAGTTTTCTCCTTCTGTTGTAGAGTTTGTTTATGGCAGGGGATCACCAGATTGGCTTCCTTTTAATGGAGAAGAGTGTCTTGGTTCTATTAGGTATGGTGAGATCCATGCATTTATGTACAAGTTCGTATAGTGCATTGGTGAATGATTCAGCAGTCATACAACTGATCTCCATTTGCATGGGTGCCATGAAGTTAGCCACCTCTGTTTTTAGGAGCCCAACATTAGCTTTGGAGAGGTTTTTCATGGTGGTTACCTTTGCAGGGGTGGGGTGGGGGGGGTGGATTTCCAAGGTGATTAGTTTGTGGTCGGATCTAACCAGGGAGGAGTTGACTATGGGTGTAGAGAAATGGTCGCCCATGTTAGCAATGACCAGGTCAGGGATGTTGCTACCTCTAGTGGGGGTAAGAACGAGCTGGTCCAGGGTATTGGAATTAATGAATTCCAGGAAACATTGGGAATATGTATTGGTACATGAGTAGTTTTCCCAGTTAATGGAGGGGTAGTTGAAGTCACCCAGTATGAGAGTGTTAGGTTGGACCCTAATATTCTCCAAGGTGCTTAGGAATGTGGAGTTTGAGTCTTGAGACATGGTTGGGGACCTATAGCAGGCTGCAACCTGAATCGCTGTCTTACCCAACATTAGTTGCACCTGAATTATCTCAGATGCATTATGTTGGGCTACCAGTCTGGAGGTGTGTGCACCCTTTATGAATATGGAAACACCACCACCTTTGGAGCATAGGTCCAAGTTCTGGGGCCGAAAGTTATAGAATGAGTTATAACCTGGTAGTGCAGGGATGCTTTCTGCTGCCTTGAACCAGGTCTCTGTTACAGCACAAATGTCGATGTTCTCCATTTTAAGGAGTGCTTAGAGTGAGTGTATTTTGAGATTTAGATGTCTAGTGCTGAGCAGCATGACCTTCAGATTGCATTTGTTTGTAGCTGTTATAGTGGTAATTTGGTCTTTGGAACACCACCTAAAAAAGGCACTATAGGGGTGGCAAGAACCTTGGCAAGTACCTGGAAGCCCAGGGGTGACAGATGCAGGCCATCTCTGGCAAAGCATCAAGGTCTTTCAATCATGTCATCCCAGGCAGACAAATACTGGATCCCCTTAGAATAACACCAGAAACTTAGCCAATTGTTGAAATCAATCATTTTCTGCTTGTACTGTGGTATCATTCTGGGTGATGGTAGGATGCTGCTCAGGGCTAGGGTCATACCTGCCTGGGCGACATTATCTGAAAGCTCCTCCACGTCTTTTTTCATGTAGTCCAGGGAGGTACATCTCAGGTCATTCACAACCACATGTACAATGACGGAGTCAAATTTGTACCTGTTGTTGAGGGACCTGAGTGCATGTGTTATGTGCCGGATCCTGGCGCCTGACAATCAGCTGACTGTTGCTTTCTCCTTATTCAGCCTAGTGAATGGGACATCAGTGTGCCTCACTATCAAGTCACCTATTCCTAGTTTGTTGGACATGCTGTTTTCCCATAGGGGCTTTGGTTGAGTGGCACACTGTTTAGCAGAGTTATGCATCTCATGATTAGTTTTGTGTTGTAGTGGTCGAGTGCGTTTCTGCTTTGGAGGTCTCTGCTGTTTGGGTATATTTTTATTGAGACCCTCCACGAAGGTGTGTGTGCAGTTTGTGTTTTTATGTGAAGGCAGTGCTGGTGCGTGTCTTACACTAAGGTTAATAAAAAGAAAAACACTTTTTATTTCTTCTGAAATAATTAATTCAAAAAGCTGTAACTTTATTTCTTTACCATTGCAAAAGATAGGAGAAGCCCTCTTGACTGCACAATGGTCCTACAAATAAACATGATTTAAATCTCCAAATTCCACTTTTTCTATCTTCTCTATGTTGTTATAATTTAGTAGAAAGTAAATTAGGTGTCTATTCATGTTAACTGTCATAATCTGCCTAACCTTTTAACCATTATCTCCATGACTATATATGCCTTAATTCATTTATTTCGACTTTATGAAAATTAGAAATGTTTAACGCTTTGTTCTGAGACATATAATTTTCCTCCACCTACATGGACCAAGGAAGGAGTCTTGTGTTGTTGTTCTTCTTTCGGCTTTTCCTGGTTAGGGGTCACCACAGCGGAACTCCGGTCCGATAATGATTGGAAGTAGATTTTTATGGCACCAAGGTGCCAGCTCGATGCCCAACCATCATTGAAGGCACACCCATTCATACATGTCTTTCAAATGAAGGGGTCTTGTGTGATTTCCAAAAATTGTTCGGTGTCTGTTGAAACTTAATCTTCATAACCTGCTGCATTCTTCATTTCTTTAAACTGATTGCTGCCATAAGTCCACTTTCTTGACATTACTATGTTTGGTGGAAGGCATGATTCTTTATGCAGTAATATTTCTGAAGTGCTCTTAATAGTACAGGACAGGAACAATATTATCCCTTCAATCTCCTCTAATTACCCAGAAAAGAAAATCGGACAAAAAACTGGCTTGATACTCATTCATGTAACTAACTTGGTCTGATATACTATGTGAGTTATTGCTCTGAAAGAGAGTGTTTCTTTTGCCCTTCATAAAGTCTAAACTAGAATAGAGTAAATTAAATATTTATTTTGTTGAACAATTTGTAATTGATACAAGAATTACAAACATAGTTAGCACATCTCATTGTATATGTTTTTCTCTTTCATGTAAAACATTCCTGCCTAAGGTTCTACTACATCAAGTAACTTCTGACCCACCCAGCATACGTAATCAGCCTAAAAAGATCAAGATCCATCTCTGTGAACCAGCCAACCACAGTAAACAAAAGGTACCCCCCAGCACCCAATGTGGGTAATTTTGCCATCTTTACTTACATATGCTAACTCATATGTTGTGCATTACAATGGGAAAAAGAAAGACTTCTAGAAAGGAAAACTGGGTAACAGAACAGACTATGAACTCAGTCTAACTGACAGAAAAAAAAAAAACAGTTAGGGAAAGGTCACATTATGGAAATGGGACTGCATTGATAACATTTGACGTGTTAGACATAGACTACCCCTGAGATTTTATATATATATATATATATATATATATATATATATATATATATATATATTGTTTTTTTTTCTTTTTTTTTTTTTGCAGAGATCCTACGTTTACAAACTACCAAAAATGTACAGCACAAACAATTCTACAAAACAATGCATTCAAAGCTAGTGATGATAAAAATAATTAAAAAATTGCTGTTTAAAATTAACATGCAAACACCAGTATAAAGTTACTTACCTGGAAAAAGCTAACCTTTGGAACAGTGTTAGCTCACCCCCCCCCCCCCCCCCCGTCCGTCCGTCTAAACAGAGGTTATTTAAATCCCTGTAGAACCCATCATTTTAAAATCCCTAGTGCACCAGGACCCAGTAGGATACAATATGAACATACAGCATGTTATTTTTTCCTAAAATGTCTGTTAAATGTTGTTTGTTAAGTTAATAAGCATTTGCAACTAGAAAAGTGTTAAAAATATATTTGTAGAGTTTGTTGTAATCCATTATGCTCGTAACTGCTCTATGAAAGCAGAAAAGCCGGTACAAAGCTGAATGAACTAACATATGTGGCGCTAGAAAACAAGCTAAAAACTTAGTTATTTAATTCCATTGCTGTCCCTTCAAGGACATATACTATCAGGGATTGAGTAGAAACAATGTTGCTTAGAATTCTGGCTGACTGAGAATTCTATGTTTAAAGTGAGTGCATTTGAGTAGAAACAATGTTGCTTAGAATGTTGGCTGACTGACAATTCTGTTTAAAGCGAGTGCATTTTGATGTCTGTAATCATGCTGGCTGCTTTAACTGATAGTGTACAGGATGCTTCAGAGTGTTAACTAACTAGGTTATCCCTTCTTTAGGTTCTCTGCCCCATATTCCCACTGAAAGGGCTTGCTTCCATCAAAAACCCTGTGCCTGTTAGCGAATACACTCGGAAGACTAAGACTGCCTGCCCAATTACTCTTGAATCACTTTAAGGTCATTATTGGCGTTTCTTTTCTCCTGTGTGCTTTATCAAAGTCTAACTGGGTCTGAAAGCACTATAAAATAACCTCAACTTCCTCTCTAACTGGAACCTTGCTTATAAACTGGTTTTTAAGACACACATTTAAAGCCCTCTCTAGTATTGTACCTTATAAAGAAAAGTATGCTTATTAGCTTTAAAAGGACTTGGCATACTCCATAATTGTATGCTGTGCTAAAAGGCTTTACCTGCAAAACTTACTAGTGTGAGTAGTTAATTCTAAGTGGCTTACACTGTTGAAAACGCTAATTTCTGTGTTTAAAACATTAAGTGACTAAAGCCAAACATACATTTACCCGAAAAGAATTAAAAAATTGCTGTTTAAAATTAACAGGCAACCACCAGTATAAAGTTACCTACCTGGAAAAAGCTAACCTTTGGAACAGTGTTGGCCCTGCTCCGCTCGCCCTCGCTTCGCGCCCCTCCTTGCCTCCAATTCCCACCTGCCCCAGTACTGCTAAATTTATTACACCTAACCTCTCCCTTTATCCATATACCCAATCACAGCCTCATACCACTTACTCTACCTTTCTGCTTAATCACCAGTCCCTCCTCTAACACACTTTAATCCCTTACTTTTTGTTCCTCTTCATCTGCTACGCTAATAGTTTACTACACAACCACTTGCTTGCTAATATATTTAACACTCTGTTTATTCACTATCTTAAATATAACAATGATAACATCCAAATCTTTCTCATCCCTCTACCTATTTATAATGCTCTATGTACCATACCACCTTACTGTGTATGAACATGAACACCACTCACACCTTATATGCCCAATACCCCAAACATCCACCACTCTTGCTTTTAAGAAACCAGACCATTTTAACTACACAACCTCTATCTTAGCCAACCCCTCCAAATACCATAACCCTCTCAGACCTAGCTATATCAGCCAAAAATCTAGGTGGTATCCAAGGCTTATCAGTAAAATACTGAAACTAATAACCAAGCTGAATTCCAAACTAATTTAAGATGGTGATATCCATCCTAACCCTGGCCCATCCACACCAGAGATTTCCCACCTAAACCCTATCAACACTACACCTCCTGACACTGGCTCTAAGGTGAATAAGCCTGCCCACTATTCTTTGCTATATAAGTATCCAAACTCCTTTGTTAACCTGCCATCTTAACATCTGAAGCCTAAATAATAAAATCCACTACCTCCATGCACTGTTAGCCGACCAAGCCCTGGATATTATCTGCCTTACCGAAACCTGGTTAAAACCAGCAACTAAAGACACTGAAATAACTCCCCCAGGTTATAACATCCTCAGGTTAGACAGGAAATCCAAGAAAAGTGGTGGGGTGGCTGTATTATTTAAGTCTAACCTCACAGTCACTAGTGACACCCAACAGCCTCCGCAGGTAAACAACACTGAAATTCTCATCACTAAGATGCAAATAAATAAAAATAAAAGTAGATATATTGTCTGCATCTATATTCCCCCTGGAAATAATGATAGCACCCTAGAACATATATTACACTGGCTAGCCTGCAACTTTCCCCAAGAAATCATTATCTTAGGTGACTTCAACATTGAGTGGAACACTTGTTCTTCCGAGGCCCCTAGCAACCACTTAAATCTCCATGGGGTTTACTCAAACCATATCCTCCCCCACTAGGTATGGCAAAAATAAAGACAAAAGTCGTATCCTAGATTGGATCCTGATTAATGGTGACCCACAGGTGCACCACTTAGGCACACTACCTGATGACCTCAGTGATCATTGCCTCATCTACATTATCAAATTCAAAGCTGAGTTCACCCATCAACACACCTATAAGGTGACAAGAAACAGAAAAAACTTTAACATAGATAATTTTCTGCAAGACCTAAAAGCTATCAACTGGTCTGAACTTAAAAGACTGTCACTAGATGAGGCTGTGGCCTTGTTTAGCACTAAATTGATAAACATCCTTAACTCCCATGCCCCTACTCATACCATCCATGCCAATACTCAAATTGCTCCATGACTAACTAAACTTACAAAATCCAAAATGTCCAATAGGAATAAGGCCGAGTCCACTTGGCATAATACTAGAGACCCTATAGATCTAATCAGATACTGTCAAACAAGGAATGACACTAAAAAATCTATCATAGCAGACAAAAAACACTACTACACCCACCTACAACAAAAGCATCAAAATAAACCCCAAAAGTTCTGGGCTGGAATAAATAACCTCCTCCACCCATGTCATACTACCACTCCCACCCCATCAGTTGCTCTCGACAAAACACCAGTGGTTATTGCGAACACATTTAATAGCGTCTTTACAGAAACTATCCAGGCACTAGCCACCCAACTAATGACTACCAAGCCTAACCCCCTCACCCAGTCCCCCCCAGCCACACTGAAAATAACAAATCGGACAGCTCAAAGCCTCCTGTAACCCACTTCTCCTTTAGCTTCCAACCTGTCTCTACTACCCTTATACAAACCCTTCTCAAAAAACTTAAATCCACTTCCCTAGCAGCAGATCACCTACCAGCTGTATTCCTGCAACTAGCTGCTCATGTCATCACTATCCCAGTCTCTACCCTCATTAATAGATCAATTTCTGAGGCAACCATTCCATCCATCTGGAAAATTTCACATGTAATACCCCTACACAAAGGAATTGTCCAACTATAGGCCCATAGCCATTCTCTCACCTCTAGCAAAACTTTTGGAAAAGTGTGTCCACATACAACTTATGGACTACCTCAACCACAATAAACTTCTCACAGAGTCCCAGCACAGTTATAGACCACACCATAGCACCACATCAGCCCTCTTATTGTTCACCAATGTCATCAATCTTAATTGCAACAACTACATGCTATCATCTGCTCTCTTTCTGGACAAGGCCTTTGATATGGTCAACCATCATCTTCTGCTTAATACATTGAAAGCTGTCTTCCTGGATCATCACTCTCTGCAGTGGTTTCAGTCCTATCTATGGGGCAGACAGCAGGCTGTCTTATGGCAGGACAAACTGTCATCACATCTCCCAGTCACCTTAGGAGTCCCTCAGGGCTCCATTCTTGGTCCCCTCCTCTTCTCTCTCTTCATAAATGACCTTCATATTACTATCCCAAAGGCGCAATGTGTTCAATATGCCGATGAGTCCACATTGATTTGCTCTTCCACCTCACCAGCCAATCTGATAACACTAACCCAGAATACTTTTAACAGTATAGAAAACTGGCTAACTGATCGACAACTTCTCTTGAATCCCAACAAAACCAAACTGCTGCTTTTGTCTCCTCTCTTGAATCCCAACACAACCAAGCTGCTGCTTTTGTCTCCCACCTCTAGATCCACTCTTCCTTTATTTACTATTAAGTCTAACAATGGTGCAATCATCTCTCCTGATAACCAAACTAAGCTCCTTGGAGTCATCATAGATACTAACCACAAATTTGATGCACACATAGACCATACAATTAAGTCTATCAACAAAAAAATAGTTGTTGTGTCTTTTGGCTTTTCCCAGTTAGGAGTCGCCACAGCGGAACTTCGATCCGCTAATGATTGGCAGTAGATTTTTACATGCCGAGTTTCCAGCTCTGACACACAACCTTCAACGAAGGTACGCCCATTCATGCATGTCTCCACACAGAAGACACTTTAGCTGAGAATCGAACAGGACAACATCTTACTGTGAGGCGACAACGCTACCGCAGTCAACAAAAAAATAGGATCCCTCTATAAGGTTTTTTCTTTTCTTAGCTAGTAGACCATCAGCAAACAGATACTCCACCCATCTGATGTGTTATACCTTACTGTACAGGTATGCCTGCTGAGCTTAACATTTATCTATACTGTTGTTGCCCCAATGTGCTCTAAATTTGTGTGCTGATCCTATTTCTTCTCTCACTTTATTAACATTCGGCATATGTATTAGTGTTCCTACTGTGGTGAACTATCTGACATATTGTATCTAGCTCCTTTGATCTCTTTGAATATTATTATACTGTTACTACTATTATTAATTTTATTATTGTGGAGCTTTTCTCCCTAGGAATCTGCTGAAAATGGACATGTATCCAGTTGGACTATCCCGGTCAACAAATGTAAAATAAAATAAAAAATAAATAAATAAAAATGGACTCAACAAAATCAGTGTTAAAAGGCTGTCTTAAAAAGTTCACCATTAGGATAAAAAAAAAAATATATATATATATATATATGTTGAGATCTTGGAAAGATTGAAAATTCCATGAAAACAACACACTGAAAATAAAATACATTTGTCATTTAGTCCAACAGGCTTAAAATAACATACAAGGTGAAGAATCTAAGACTATCTTATATAAATGAGATGCTTTTCCCACCAGACACAAGTTGGGAATACAGCAGGATGTGGACAATGGACTGTTCATAGGCATGGTGAGTCAGTAGGCCATATGCCATGTGCATCTCAAGAAAGTGCTGCAGGCATTCATATGGATTCATAGGTTCATAGGTAGGTACTAGGCTATTGGCCCAAGGGCCTTAGTAAGCCTAGCCAACAAACTTCCCTGACTTACTCCACCCAAGAAAGTTAATTTCTTGTGCCACTGTCGAGCAAAGCCACAGAAGTGATCCCTGGAGTGTATTTCTTATTTCTCATCCACTTAGCAAGATTTTTCTTGAAGAGTGCTAATGAAGAACTTTGCTTGACATAAATGGGTAGCTTGTTTAAGAGTATGGGAAGTCTCTGGGGCAGGAATCGATCCCTCCGGCATGTCCTGTTTATTGTGGTGACAAGGTTTAGGTCCCTAGAGCATGTAGCTTGGAGGGATTAGGGTTTCTTTAGGTGTAGCATGTCCTACAGCTCTGGGTTTAACATAGCTTTATATGTTAGGCAGAGAACTCCTCAGAGTAGGCGATATGCTACAGAGTAAAGCTGGAGTTTTTTGAGACGGTCAATGTAGGGCATCTGTTTGAGGCCAGTAATCCTCTTCTGTGAGGTACCTCTGTGGCCTTTCCAGCTGCTGCAGATGTCTTGTGAGGTACATTCCAAAAGGGGCGTTGTACTCTATAATGGGACTAATGAGTGCCGAATAGAGGGGAACAATGACCTCTTTTTTCCTGGATGAGAACCCTTTTGTGATGAGGTGTGCCACATGGAAGGATTTCCTGACCACTAGAAAGAAAGCAGCCAGTGGTTCATAGTCACTTTTTGATGAGCATGTGCAGCGTGCACATAAGGGTTATAAAAAGTGAACCTAGACCTTTCTATTCACTTGGCAATCTGCAAAGATACTTGCTTTCTCTACCAGCTTAGCTCTCTCTTATTAAGAGGTATATATTTAGGTTACTCCAAAACCTGGTGCACTGTGTGGCTCTCAACCTCTGAGAACTGGAAGAAGAGGAAGAAGGCATAAGTAAAACCTAACCCATCAGGGATTTTGCTGAGCAGGAAATCTTGGACAGGCTTAGAGTTGATGGGCTTTGGCGATTTTGTATTGGCCTCAGATGGGGATTGGGGAATGTGTATCCTTCCTATACCTGCGCACACCAAGCTATGTATAGTCATCAGTGTATTTACCATGGTGACACATGGGTATAGCAGTTCCTAGACACTCACTGATCCACATGTGCCAAGACTATCTATTTCCCACTGTCACCTCAGGACTGAGTCTGCACCATGCATGCCTTCTATAGATTGACATGCTTTCCTGAAATGCTTGATGCAATAGATTATGCCCATGCTGCTATTAGGACTTCATCTGGACCACTGGGGGAGTGGTATCAGAACAGAAAGGACTACTCTTCTGTCAACTGCTCTTGTCTCAAACATGACTTCTGGGTGAATACTGCCTGTTACTGATGTCCAAAATGTCACTCAGATTTGGAAGATGTCCTACACAGTGTCCCCAAAGGATAGTGTGTATGATGGTCCCATAGACTGAGACAAGTACTGGCATGTGAGTTTGATGCTGAGCTGCTCTGATATTGGGATCTACTGAATACAGCAGAACATCTTGATATTGAGCTAGAAGTGCTGTGGGACCTAGACCTTGACTGAGAGGTTCTACCACATGTTTCTGACAAGGCCTGGTTGCTTTCTTGTTAGTGGAATCCATATGAATGCCTGCAGTAATTTTGAGATGCACATGGTGTATGGCCTACTGATCCACCACACACATGAACAGTCCATTGTCCACATTCTGCTGTATTCCCAGTGTCTGATAAGTCTTCACAAGTGCACATATGGATGCTGACATGCATGCTTTGTGTACAACCATACTGTGCAATAGAATATCCAGGGTATTGTCCCTGACCACCACCATTTACATGTATTCCTCACATATACCCTACTGTACTCTAGTCACTTCTACCTGACTCTCATTGGCAACCAAGGCCTTGCATGTCTATGGAGCTACCTGTGAAATATATCTTTACCTGGAACCTCTATGTACAGATGTTACAGTGGGTACCACTACCTTTGAAAGGATAGCCCCTTCATAAAGAGGCTCATGCTGTGCACAGGAATCAGGTCACTGCCTTATAGACTTTTCTACATGCTGTGGGGTGGGGGACTCATCCAGGACATTTTGCAACTGTGTGCCAGTGTTCTCAGGCTGTGTTGTGAGTAGGAGGGCTATGGTATCATCATCATCATGTCTTTCTGCAGTCAACATTAGCCTGTTGTGCTGAAACATGGGATATGATTGTTTCTGGTGCTGTCAATGTGAAAAAAATGTGTCAAGATGTGGTTACTGTGACCTGAGACAAGTATGATTTTACATAAAGGTATGATGTGCACACTTACCATGCAGTGTCTGTAGAGTTTGTGACACAATTGATGTTGGAGTGCCAGATTAAATATGTAAAGGTTAAATCCCCTGCCCTCAAATAACTACTCAACCCTTACACTAACATCTGAGTCCTCAACACCTCAAATAAATCCTTACAAATTTCCAGATGTAACAATACTGCTGGTGACTCTTTACTCCAACTATATTTCCAAAATTTGAGACACCATCCCACAATCTATGTAAAAACTGACTTTGCTCTTGTTCCACCCCTGGCTAACTCTTAAGCTTCCTACCTTCCTTATTTCATAATTCATACTCCATCCACTTAATGCCCAACTTATGGAACACAAATCATCTGACATCTACTGTTCTTCCACTTGCAAATTTCCTACCTTAACCCTACCTTTCCCCACCCACCCCCTAATACCTTTTTCATCCACTCTCCCCTCCTTCAGCCTTTCTCTATCTACCCACCTCTCTTTTTCCTGCTCACCATCCCTACATCAACTTCTACTAATCAAACTAAATCCTACTCTCTCCTATTATTTCCTGGAAATATTTTTACTCTTATCCACCTATGTTAGTTGCTGTTCTGCAGTCTTCACTTTGCCTTAAACCTATTTACATGCTCTGTTCATTAATGTAAACTTTTCAGTTTCAAAGCTTAACTCAGCATATTAATATACAAGATGCTTTGATTCCTCAATACATAAAATTATCTATCCTTTAACCCAGGTGAAATCTGGATTTATAATGTATGTCCTTTCTATGGATATTCCCAATGTAAATTTTTGTATTACTATTACTGTTTTTCTCTTGTATGTCTTTGTATATTTTGTATTGCCTTGTCTATATTGCAATGCTGTATACTTGCATCACTGTTGTATTTTTATTTATGCATGGATGTTAGCTATTCTGGAGCTTTTCTCCTAGGGCTTCCTCTGAAAATGGGATTCCCTCCTAGTCAGACATACCAGTAAACAAATGTTGAATAAATAAATGTACACAGGCAGCATGACAATTAAATCTCAGCATAATTTAATAAAACCAGCTGTACATTAATTGTTCATACTGTCTAACTGAGGTTGTTTCAGGGGTCTGAAAGTACCACTGTCTACATCATCTCTGATTATTACCAAACATGCTCCTCTGTATCAGTTATTATCCTTTAGAGAGAGAGAGAGAACGTAGCCCTCATCTGTGGAAAGGCTGAAGTATGGAAGGACCACCACTATTTTTGCTATGGACAATTGCATTCTGCCTAGCATTTGTCCTGATATGTCCTACGATGTCATTCTCTCTCTTCCTGCATTGTAACAAGGTGCAGTTCCTTCCTCCTGCAGCATGTTTTCAGTCACAACTTGATTCCATGCGTTACCTCTCTCTGTCTGTTTTGTACCACCCTCTTCCAAAAAGACATTATCCTCAGAGCATCCATGAAGATGTGATTCTGCTCAGGACAGAAGTTAATTTCATCTGTCTTATTCCCTGCTACTGCAACATTTTCTAACCTACAAGTACATTAGTAAAACAATTATACCTTCTTTCATATATGTAACTGCAAGCAATTACTGGTCATGCTTGTTACTGCATAAAGTATCATCAGCACAGTGAAGCAGTTATTCTGAGTTCAGAGTTTACATTTTCTTTGTGACAGTGTCCATGTTATGCATTCATTTGCTGCTATAGTAAAATGTATGGCTATAAATGTTTATTGTAAGAGTGTAGCACAGTAACTAATTTCTCATGTATGTCATTGCTTAGTTAAGGGAAGGCAGCCTGTAGTGTCCTCCTGGGCATTTCCCATTGCCAGAGACCAATACCTGTTGTACGGTACTTCACAGGTGTAGATGACACTGAAAATGGCAACTTATATATTCCAAACTCTTAGGTGCAAGGACACAAGTATTGCAATATTTCATGGCATAACAGTAAATCAGAAGCTATTCCTAAAGCTATTTTAGCTTTATGATTAAAAATATTTTGGTATTATGAAGTTAATAATTTTATCACTTTATTATTTTTTCCTTTATTTGTTGTTCTGGTTTAGCTTTATGAAATTATTTTTGTATGTCAACTATTTTTTATCGCATTCGTTCATTTTATTATAAAACCATTTTCCCATTTTTTTCTCTAATGTAAATTTTTAAAGTGTCCCATAGATTGCTAACTTCTTTGTTATTAAATGAGAGGAAATCATCAACTTGCTCTAAAAGGTATTTTTTAATCCTTTTAATTTTGTCATACATGTAGGGATCTTATTTATCAACTGGAAATTTCTAGGTTCTATTTTTATACTGCAGCATGATCTGATGGTGGACAAGGTATAGTTTCAAAAACATCTATTTTATTATTAATGTCCAAAACCATACAGTATATACTACACACACACACACACACACACTATATATATATATATATATATATATATATATATATATATATATATATATGTGTGTGTGTGTGTGTAATATATATAATATATATAATATATACTATTAGTTATATATATATATATATATATATATATATATATATATATATATATATATATTATAACAATAGGACTTTCCACTTCATGTGCATATGAATGAACATGAAAAAGGGAGTTGTTTTCTGTAGATAAAGTTAAATCTTTTTTATTGTTATTGATTAGCTACTTATTTAACTCCTTAGTCAAAGCTGGAATTCTAATAGTTGTCTCACAACTAGTGTTTATTTTTCTTAGTGATACAATTAAAATATCCTGGTATCAGACTACCTTTCCATGTACTTCATTCCATATGCTTTAGGAAAAAGTCAATATACACAACTATGCCATTTCACCAAAAAAAAAAAACGACATATGTTAGCTAATAGAAGCAAATTAATCAATAAAAAAAGCTAAAATACTGTAATAAATCCAGGGACAAAATGTAGAACTGAAATAGGAGGAATGCTTTTAATTTTATGAGAAAATAAATAGTGATAATACCCATGTAAATGACAATAGACTAAATGAATATTTAAAGAAAAATGTTACTATGAAGTTAAAAGAAAAACAGAGAAAATATTGAAAAAAATATCTTTAAAAGAGATTTAGGTAATCACAAATAAGAAATAAGACCAGTAAAGCTCTAGGATTAGATGGATTATCTGCAGAAATCTATAAGTTATTACCAAATAAAATTTAATTGTTGGGGGATGTTTTTGAACTAATACAACACTGTAAAATCCCCTCCTCATGGAAATATACCCTAATTTATCAAATTTAGCAAGGAAAAGAAAGAGTTAGTTAACTCTTATGGGCTCATTTCATTATTAAATGTTGATTATATCATTTTTACATGAATATTATCTAATAGATTGAGAGAAATTGTAGATATTCTTATAAGTAAAGGTCAAACTGGCTTTATTGCAAATAGACTAATATTTCATAATATTAGAAGAGTAATTACAGTAACAGATCTAGCTAACAACTAGAGAAAGAAACTAGCTTTTATTACTTTAGATATTGAAAAAGCATTTATAGGTTAATAGGATCACAGGAGATTACTAGGCTACTGGCCTCTTGCTAGAGGTGAATTCACTCACTTTGACAGTATGTATCATGTCATTGAGCCATTTAACTATTCACTGTGTGGCATAGTGGTTTATGCTCAGGTCAGCTGAAAGAGTTTCTTTAATATCTAAGTGGAGAATTGTTTGCAAATGCTTTGGCCAGGTCAAGGTAGGCAGTATGCACAGTTCTTCCATCATCCATGGCCTTGGTGACCTTCTTGAAGTCAAGCAGGTTTAACAGACATGATCTACCCTTAACAAATTCAATCTGGGCTGGGCCCATATTCTGGAGAATAGTTATGTCCTTGTTGATAAGGTCCATGATGATTCTTTCCATGGCCTTAAAGATGAGGTTAGTCAGACTTATGGGTCTATAATTCCGTGGTTCAGTTGATGGCCTCCCTTTATGCAGAGGGATGACTGTTGCTGTCCACCATTCTGATGGAACATAGTCTGTCTGTAGGCTGTGGTTAAATAGGAATCCAAGTGGGTCTACTAGGTCATGTTTTAAGTTATTTAAAAGGCAACCTAGCATGTTGTCAGGGCCCATTGATGCAGTGTATTTAGCCTTAGAAAGTACAGATATGACCTGCTCTTTTGAGAATAGGCTGAGGAGTGGTGGCAGGTATACTTTGGAGAAGGTCAGGAGGGACAGGGAGGTAAAGTTTTATCCAAATCTGTCAGCTAGCAAGTTGTTTATTTCCTACAGTTGAGTGTGGGTGGAGCCATTCACAATCAGCTCTGCTCATTGCTTGGTATTCCCTTAAAATATCAGAGGTAGTTAAAAATGCTTTTATGTTTTCCTTGGCTAGGGATTGTATTTTTGCTTCATAATTTGCTTTTGAGGACTTGATGACTAGATCTCTGATTGGTTTGTTTAAACTAGTGAAGGGTTTCTTCAACTGAGCCTCTTCCTGCTTATTTTGGACATTAGTTTCTTTCTTTTGTTTAGCTTGTTTATACCAGGGGTCCACCAGGGTGGCTTGTTTTCTGGCAAGACCTGGGTTTAATCAGGTCCAGTACTGTAGATTCTCTACAACTGCTTAAGTAGCTATACAGGGCATTGTTGTACTCCTCTGAATATAATTCTGTGTTTTCTGGGTTCAGTGTAGCTTTGAAGTTTCTTATTGGGTCCCTTAGTAGGAGGTAATTTGTTTTGGAGAAATTCCTTAGAATGCTTGAGCTTGATGGGGTGCCTGGCTTTATTTATTTCAAAGGAGACTGTTTTGTGGTCTGATCTTACCAAAGAGGACATTACATGGGGGGAGGAGTGCAAAGCTGCCCATGTTAGTGAGCACTATGTCCAGGATATTTCAGCCCCTAGTGGTGTGCCAACCAGCTGTTGGCATTGACAAAGTCCAAGAACCCCTGAGCCTGCATGCTAGTACTCAAGCATGTTCCCCAGTCAATGGTAGTACAGTTAAAATCACCCACGAGTAAGGTATTGAGTTGCATGTTGAGTGACTTCAGTAAGTCCAGGTACAGGGTATGTTATTTCTGGTTCATGGTGGGGGACATATAGCTAGTGATGATATGGTAGGGGATTTTGCCTATGATTGTTTAGACATGGAGTAGCTGGAGACAATCACACTGTCTGATCAGTCTTGAGATGTACTTATTCTTATGAAGATGGATGCACCTCTTCCTTTGATTCTTTCGTTGATGAGTTGGTGGTATAAACATATGGAAGGAGTTGTAGTCTTGCAAGGCTGGGCTGTTTCCCATGGCTTTGAACCAAGTCTCGGTGACTGCACAGATGTCAGCATATTCCAAGGTGAGGAGTACTTCTAGGGAGTGTAGTTTCTTGTTTAGTCTTCTAGCATTCAGCAACAGCACCTTGAGCTTATCAAGAGAAGATTTTGTTACTTTGGAAGATACATTGGCACTACCTAAAAAACACACTATAGGGGTGGCTAAATCCTTTGCCAGTATCCAAAATCCTATAGGAGTCAAGTGCAGACCATCTCTGTAAAAACTGTGTGACCCATCAATCATGTCCTCCCATGGTCACAAATATTGAATCCCCTTGGACTGACATCTAAAGCTAAGCCAATTGGTAAAGTCAGTCATTTTTGTTTGTACTGTGGCATCTTCCTTAGTGAACATAGTGTGCTACTCAAGGCTAGGCTCAATTGCCTGTGACACATAATCTGAGAGATCCATCATATCTTTCTTATAGTCAACAAAAGTACATCTCAGGTCATTCACACCCCATATGGACTATGAAAGAGTCATACTGGTTACGTGTGGCTAAGTGACTTGAGTGGTTGTGTGATCTGACAGATCCTGGGACATGATAGGTAGCTAACCATAACCTTCTCCTTATCTAGCCTGGTGAGGTGGACATCATTTGTCTCACTATGGAGTCTCCTAAGACCAGCATGTTAGGTTTGGTAGTGTTTTGCCTTATAAAATTGTTTGCTGAGACACTGGTATTTGTATTATGTGTTGTGGTTGTTTACTTTGTTGTGTATATGTGGTTTCTGAAGGCAGTATTTGGGAGGCCTCTGAAATTTTGGTAATTTACTAGTGAGTACCTCCACATATGCGGCTTTGTCAAATCCTTATTTATTTATTTCCATTTGCTTACTGGGATAGTCAGACTGGGCCATTGTAGGCCCATTTTCAATGGTGGCCCATGGAGAAAATACAGTGTTCTAATAGCAACATAAGATGAAAGAGAGTAACAGATGTTTTATCAAAAAATACAACAAAATAAAAAATGTTAACATTACTAATATCAGTTACAATAGTAGAGATACACGGTTAGTAAATACTAAGAAATTGACATTTATAAATACAATCGATTAACTTGAAGGATTATTCTATTAGCAAAAAGGTATGAATTAGGCTTGGTGAAAGAGAATGGAAAGTAAGACAAGAGTCCAGTTTAAAAAGAAAAGAGCAGCGGTTAGAAAAAGTGGAGTAGACAGGTCAATAGATATTAATGCTGGCAATAGTAGGAAACCAGAATGAGAAAAGAGGGAAAAGAAACGATTAGACTTATGAAAGGTGTTAGGGTACAGGTAGTGTGGAGTAGCTCAGTAGTTAGTCTGGTCTAGAGCAAGGGCAGATCCATGTGTGTTTGAGGTGTTCCCTAAGTAGTTGTTGGAATTTACATGTGCTATTAGTACTGAGAATATGTTGAGGAATATCGTTCCATATCTTGGCAATTTTATTAAAGTACAGGGCATCCTCTTATATGTTGTTTGACCTGCTGACCTTCACGAGCAATTTATTTGATTACCTAAAAGTTCTACTACTTGAGTAGGGTTGAACGAGTTTACTAATGGATAGACAGTTATTGGGGTGTAGCAGGGTGGAGTGAGTTAGCGCCAGTTGATTGTAGGTTAGTAGGTTAGGGAGTTCTAACCAGTTGAGATGGAGAAGTATATTTCAGTGATGGCTCCTAGCAGGTTGGTTGGCAGCAAATCCAGCTACTTTGTAGTAACATGATTCTAGTTTAGCTAAGTCACAATTTCTTAGATTGGTGAAAATAGATGAGGCATATAAGAGACTGGATAGCAGGTGAGCTCTGCTAATGGCTGTAAGAAAGGGCTTTATTCTATATAAGGAGCCAAGTTTTAAGTGCACTTTCCTGATGACTAAAGTCTAAGTGTTTATTGAATTTAAGGTCCTTGTCTATGATGACTCCTAGTAGCTTTGTAGAATCAACTGGCTCAATATAGGTATTACTGGATGAGTAAATAGTAAAAGAACTAATGTCTGAAAATGTTCTACTATTGGAGAAAATCATCAGTTCAGTTTTAGATGAGTTGAGTATAAGTTGAGCCTGGCTGAGATAGCTTTCTACATCGAGGAAGGATTGCTGTGTTTTATAAAGAAGAGATGGTAGTCTTGGAGCTGAGCAAATGAGAGAAGAGTTGTCTGCATATTGAATTAAGTTGGCATGTTGAGTGGCAGTGTGTAGTCTATTTGTGAAAATGGTAAAGACGAGGGGGCCAAGTATAGACCCTTGAGGTACACCTACAGAGATCGGAAGTGAGGAAGATAGTTCATTTTGCCATCTGACCACCTGTTGTCAGTTGTGTAGATTGCTGATGAACCAGGAGAAGGTTGAGTGAGAGAGGTTAAGAGAGGCTAATTCATGGATGAGCTTTTTATGAGACAGTGTCAAAGGTCTTAGATAAGTCAAGGAATATAGTGGATATGAGCGACCCATGTTCCTCTGTTGGTTCACCATGTCTGTGAAACTAATTAGAGCAGTTGTATTGTGTTTTAGGCGGAATCCATGTTGGGTAGAGGAGTGGAGAGGAGATCATTTTTCAGGAGATGATTTAGAAATTGTGTATGAATACATTTTTCAAGTATTTTAGCTAATAGGGAGAGTAGGGCTATGGGCCTATAGTTGGTAAAATCTGTAGATGTACCACCATTCTGGAGGGGGATAACATGGGATACTTTCCAAAGTGATGGCACATAATGCTCAGTAATAGATTGATTTTTATAATGGAGATAGGGTAAAAGACGGCACTAGCAGCAAGTTTAAGGTGTTTGATGGGTAGTAGAGGAAGGCTGAAATTGGACATTTTAAGTTTGGAAAGAAGTTTTCTAATATAGTGGGGTTTGGACTGGCTGGAGTGTAAAAGAGTCTGGTTTACTATCAAAGTTTGTGGGTAGAGATAACAACAAGTTATTATTGTCCTTAACAAGTGATAAAATGGAATTTACAAAGTGATTATTGAATTGAGTGGTTATGTTGTCTGGTGAGTTAGTTAGATTTGGAGTAGGGGTAGAGGCTTGGCCTGGTTTTAGGCATATTTATTATGGGGCGTATTTAGTGTAGGGAGTAGTATGTGTGTGTGTGTGTGTGTGTGTGTGTGTGTGTGTGTGTGTGTGTGTGTGTGTGTGTGTGCTGACAACCTGTTCAATTTGTCTGTGAGAATCTTGCCTCCATTTTCATACCATAACTACATCTCTAACATATTGTACTTCTTTGTTCAAAGTTAAGTGGTTGTCAGTATACCTGAGACAATTAATACATTGCCTCAGGATGTGCATGTCCTTCAGGATGGCTAGAGAGATGGTAAGAAACTGCCCATCCATGACATCGGGTTCTTACTATAGGTTTTATCAGGGAAAGGAATGGATTGATTAGACTTGACTGTGCTGGTAGCACAGATACTATGAGCGAGAACTATACTTTGTGCAGACTAAGGTTAACCAACAGAGTGATGTTGCTCAGTCCGTAACTTAGTTGCTCCTAGAGCAGTAGGGTGCTGGGTATGGTTTCAGTGATAATTATTCCAAGAACATTTTATCTTCAAGGTCTTTGTGTCTATACAGCACACTGCTAACCATTGCTCCACTGAGGACAGAGCAAGGCGTATATACAGGCACAAAAGAGCAAGTGTTAAGCTAACTACCAATCAGGAAAGCACACAATAAGTCTTCCACCAGCAATCCCAAACTCATATAGATTTTGATCAGCAGACTTCTGCTACAAGAGTGCAGAAAAAAAAAAACTTCTTAATGTAAACTGGTTGGTTTAGAGCCCAAGTGTAAGAAGATCACACAATCTTGGCACAGCAACCCTGAAACTATCTGATACAATGTTGCAAGTATTAAAGCAGCAGTATAACAGTACAGGTTTTTATTTAATTTTTTTATGTAATGTGCAGCAAGTACAACAAATATCACAGGAAACTAATAAAATGCACACTTATCAATAGAAATGCAAAATAATTATTATTTTCATCTTTTTTTAACAGAGGACTGCCTTAGATATAACCAGATTCAGTGGAACTCTCTGTTGTAGTCATCAAATGATGAGCAATTCTGAGCAATTAAGCCAAAACCCATGCAAACGTGAAGCTTATAAAAGGCAAAAAGGAACAGGTTTTAAGCTAGCTGATTCAGTTATTTGGAAATTTTTATTCAGAACATTAATAGAATATAGATTTCCAGAATGTTTTGTAGATTTAAAGATCTTTATGTAGGCTCTAGAGTATTTGTAAAAATATGTAAATTTATTTCACATGAAATTAAACTTCTTAAAGGTACAAGGCAGAGATGTCCATTATTTCCATTACTATTTGTTTTAATAATAGAACCATTTGCTAATAGAACTAAATATAGCAAAAATATATTGTTTTTAAGCTTAACAATGATTTTCAATCTAAAATACAGTTATTTGCTGATATCTTATCAGTAGGTGATAACAATAAGTCAGTTCTTTAAATTGATAAGGAATTAGATTGGTTTAAATTTTAATGCTTATTAATCGTAATAAATTTGAAGCTATTTTAATTAATCAAACTGTAGATGAAAATATAAAAAATATAATTTTGATTGGTGTAAAATATTAAATACTTACAAATAAATATTTAATCAGATGCTAATCTAATTATTAACTCTAACTTTTTCAGTATTTTTGGTGAAATTAAATCTTTAATTCAACAATAGAATACATATTCCTTTATTTTTGATGAAAGACTGAGGTTGATAAAAATGGTTGCTTTACCTAAGATACTGTATATATTACAATCAAATGCTAGGTTTCCTAATAAAACGCTGATAAAATTGGAAAAAATTGTTAATTTTGTTTTTGTGGCACCCAAGAAAACCAATAATTGTATATAAAAACCACATAAGTAAATGAGAACATGCAGAGATAACTTTTCCAGATTTAGAATCCTAATCCTTGGCCACAATTTTAAGTATAATCACACTTTATTTAAGTCCTCAATTAGATAAGTAAATGGAAGAGTTTACACAAACAAATAATAAATAATTATATGGATATGATTTGTTTTATGTAAAGTTGAAATTATAAATAATACATTTTTATGGTTATTAAAACATATATAGATGGAAATATAAAAGTAGTTCAAGTTATATAATGGATATATCGCAATACCAAATCTTTTTAAAAACTATAATTTTCCCATTACTTAAAAACTGGAAGTTTACATTATTCCCAATTGCAAATACACCAATATTCACAGAATGTCAAAATATTAACATGTTACTACTTAAAAATAAAAATATAATACTGTGGTATGATTTGCCCTAATATTAACAATGAACCTTTATCTAAACAATTATGAGAAAATATAGTATGGATAATGCACATTGACATTACATAAAATACCTGAAAAATGTAAAGGTCAGTTGTAATACATGTATGATAATGAAACACATAATTTTACTCAAATGTTTGAATACTTAATATTTTTTATTCAAGTGAATACTACATTTAAAGGGGGTCTCTCTAAATCCTATAAAATTATAATTAACAATAAAAATAACCTTGCTAATAGATTTTGGGATTGTATTGAACCAATAGAAGCAGAAAGGTTTATCTAATAAAAGAAACATAATTTTGATATTAAAATCTAAATATTTAACATTCAGAAGTTTATAATGCAATTTTTTCACATGGAAATATAGTTAGAGAAGTTTCATTACATCATTCCAAATATCAAAATTTGGCAAGTTAGAAATTTCTAAATGCTGCAGATGTGGTAAAATAACAAAAGCAGATTGGATACATATATTTTTGGATTGTGGAAAAGTTGATAAGTATTGCAAGGCTATAATTTTTTAAGACAATATAGACATATGCATGTGACCATAAAAGAGCAACCTCCATCCACATCCCTTTTCCTCATTTTTATTCATGGGGTTTGGGTGTCACTTCAACAGTGACAATCTAGAGCCAAGGTTTACACCACTGGGTGGCTAGCCATGCTGTTGTAGTTCTTCCACACCAAATAAGCGCATGTACTCGCACATATTAACAATTTAGTGTCCAGTCCACCTACTGCATATCTTTGGAATGTGGGAGGAAACTGGAGCACCCACAGGATACCCACATGAACACAGGGAGAAAGATCTGAGGAAGGGTTCTTTGGAACCTGAAAGTGCTTATCTTTTTACCTGCAGATGTTTTATTAGTTGTTTTATTAAAGTTTGTTTTATGCCCTATGGCCTGGTGACAGCAGTTTCCTTTTGTTTTTACATAGTATTTATATATATATATATATATATATATATATATATATATATATATATATATATATATATATATGGGTCTACGTTAAATAAACAAATGCTTAAAATCTTGAGTACAACATACTCGAACACTTTTAAGTGAATGTTTATTTAACAGACCTCTCAAAATGTCAAAAAACACAATCTTGAAATGTTTTGTTTGGCCACCTACCCCTCCCAAGTGCTACATGACATGAATCCAAATAACAGAAGGTACATACAGATAATAACAAAAAATAAATAAATAAATAAAAAAAAAAGGGAAAACATACTGTAACATTGCAATAAGGGGGGCAAGACCCTCTGCACCCCCCACACTCCCTACTTAAATATATGAACTCCAAGACCGCACTTCAGTGCAGAAAAGAGAAATTCTCCCATTCTGCACTGTACGGCACTGTTAGCACTAGCTTACATGACGTATTACATCACATACATCAGTGCTGGCCAAACGAAATATTTCAAAACTCCATTTTCCGATGTTCTGAGCAGTCGATTAAATAAACGTTCACTTAAAAGTGTTCGAGTATGTTGTACTCGACATTTTAAGCGTTTGTTTATTTAACATAGACCCTATATATATATATATATATATATATATATATATATATATATATATATATATATATATATATATATATATATATATATATATATATATATATATATATATATATATATATATATATAAACCTGCCATTGAAAATGCAGGGGCAAGCCCCTATTTACCCCCATACCCCCTCATATATATATATATATATATATATATATATAGATATGTATATAGATATATATATATAAATATATATGTATATATATATATATATATATATATATGTATATATATATATATATATATATATATATATATATCTATAATACACATGCACACATAAACATATGCACACACACACACACACACACACACACGCACACACACACACACACACACACACACACACACACACACACACACACACACACACACACACACACACACACACAAGTGCTACTAGAGTTGAATGATGATATGATGATGACTGGAGAGGAAACATGGCAAGTGCATCATACAGCAGACGGTGAAGGAAAACATTAACAAGGACCATTAAACGGAAAAGATTTTCAAAATTAATTTAGAAAACAATGCAGTCATTTACTAAAAGCCTCAATTACAGTGAGAAAAAAAAATCCTTAAGGTGGTTACACAAGTAAATGGCTGTATGTAAGCTGCCTTGCTGAATGGCATCTTAACTTGTTTGAAGAAGCGGCTTTGTGATGACAATAAAACAACTGATTAATTACTTTTAGAGACCACATCTAACATCATTCAACCATTCATCCAGTGTCCATGGCAAAGAAGTGAAGGCTGTCATTGATTTAATAAGGTACAAGCGAGCAACAAACTAGGCCCATTTGTGACATTTATTGAACATATACCGTGTTTGCTTTGGGGCTAACTGGTAGTAACTGTTATACCTTTTGCTGGATGTCTTTCGGAGGGGTGAAGAAGCAAAGGCTGTCATTTGTTTATTGAGATCGGACTTACTATATCCACAGAGACATTGTTTAATTTTTGTTTTCATGTTCTTTAACTGTGTAATTTGACTCCTAATACTGTGGTGCGCTCTCCTGAGTTGGGTTATAATTGGAGGCTGGCACCAGGTTTGTTAGAAAATGAAGGGACATATTGAATTAGTATTATTTGTCAGCTAACGTTTTGTACTTTATTTAATAAATTGTACTAACACGAATGGTTATTAATCAGGGACGTGTATATGAGGCTCACATGAAGCTCATGATTATTACATTATTAAATTTAACATTGGACGTTTATTAATATTTAAGTGTTTTGGGGCTTCAAGTGAACTGTTGCTATATTTGTTTGAGGCATTTAAGTACGCATTTAATTGAGAGTGGTGAAGTAAATTGTTTCATTTGCCTCATTTATGTTCCTATAGAAAGTAAAAAAACTGAAGGGATTTATAAATTACAGGGTTGATGCTGTTCAATATTGTCTGTAAGTGGGTTCCTTCTACTATATATGTATGACAACTTTTGAGTGGAAACTATTAATATAAATAACTTTGGTTTGTTTACAGGATATTTGTAATAATAGTGGCATACATTTAAAGTGTTAATTATTGGGCCACTATTTGAGGGCTAACAGACATTATAGGGATCTAACACCATTTCCTTGTTGGCTACTGACCCATTTTAGTTAGGCATGTTAGAGTTATAATAAAACCTACCCTTTGGATATAACTCTATCCCGCTATAGAGTCCAAGACACTTATTAGTTTTCTCTGGACAATCATTCCTTCTTGGCTCTCCACATACACTACGACCATCCTACAATGCTCTACACATCTACAACTGCTATTACTCCATTTTCCCTACTAATCTCTCTCTCCTGTCTTACCCATCTCACACTATTTACTAACCCTTACCATACTACTCTCACACACTCCACAACATCATACCACCCTCCTCACTCCCCTTCTTACTCATCCATCTCTCATGAACTGTTCTACTCCAACCCAAGACACCTATTTAAACCTAAGCTACTCCCCTCCCCACCTCCCCTCCACTCATCTCTCACACTTCACACCAAAAAATCACTAGTCTCACACAACCTATTCTACCCATCCCAACTACATTTCCTCACTCTACTCCTCCACCATACCCGTTACTCACTTGCCAGTGCCATCCACCCTAACCCCGGACCCACCTCTATCACTAATGTCACTAAACCCTCCTCTTTACCAAAAAAATCCAAGTCCATTCACCTCATTACACTTAATGCACAAAGTCTTAGAAACAAAATCCCTAACCTCCATGCTTGGCTCTCCCATAACCACCCTGACATAACTGCCATTTCTGAAACCTGGCTCAAATCCTACATAAAAGATAACAAAATCTTACCACCTGGTTACCAAATCATTCGCAATGACAGAGCCCACAAAAAAGGAGGTGGAGTAGCTATAATCTACCCCTCCTCCCATATCATAACCCCCTACACCAATAAAATGCCAACATTTGCCAATGCTGAAATTGCAATTGGCTTTCTAAAAATAAACAACCATAAATCCATTTGTATCACTACCCTCTATATTCGCCCTGGCGATAACATTAAAACACTTGAGAACATCCTATCCTGGTTCTCCTCTCACATAAATAATGACACCTGCATCCTGGGTGACACCAACATCAACTGGGCCATTTTAAACTCTGATGCCCCATCCCACACTATCAACCTGTACAAATTCTCCAAACTAATTGATTCACCAACCAGACCAAATAAAGATGGTATCTCTGGAACCATCATTGACTGGATCCTAACAACTCACCCAAGTCTTATCACCTCTGCAGGAATTATACCAGATCCTCTCAGTGATCACTTACCTGGCTTTGCTGACTGGCTCCTGTCTCCGCTGCAAAAACAACACCATTACATTCAAACCTGCAACCTCTCCTCTTTCAACTCTCAAACCTTCTCACAATGCCTAAAGCTCACTGACTGGTCCCTGCTAAAAACCATTCCACTAGATGATGCCGTATCCTATTTTAGCCACTCATTCCTGATCCTCCTCAACCAACAAGCCCCTCCAGAACCAAATCCATCAAAACCAATTCCTGCCCATGGCTATCAAATGAAACTAAACTTGCCATGCAACATAGGGACAAAAAATGGAAACAATATCAAAAACATAAAAACCCCAACTCCAACCTAGAATTTAAGCAACTCCGAAATTACACAAAAAGCTTATAACTAAAGACCACAAAGCCCACTACTCCAAACTCCAGTCCTTGCACTCAACAAATCCCAAACAAATATTCTGGGACTCCATATCATCCATTTTGCACCCTGGTAGTAAAGATAACCCCTGCCCTAATCCCACCCTCTCCGACCTTGACACAGCCACCCATTTCAATTAATTCTTCATAGACTGCATAGCCAAACTATCCTCCTCCTTCCCACCCCCCTCCTCCAGCCCCAGCCCCTCTCACCACAACCTCCACCCTAATCAACTACCCCCTTCCAGACCCTTTTGCCTTACTCCCATTTCCACGACCACTATAAAAAGACTTCTCCTCAAACTCAAACCCTATCGCAATACACCTGACAACCTCCCACCTACCTTCCTCAAACACTCAGCAGATAGCATCGCCTTTCTTATCTCAATTCTCATAAACAGATCCATTCAAGAATCATACGTCCCCTCTATCTGGCGCCATGCTTATATCATCCCCCTCCACAAAGGTGGCAAAATTTCTGAAACCACCAACTTCAGGCCTATTCTAGAGAAAACCAACAACTCATGACACACCTAACCCAAAACAACCTCCTATCCCCTACCCAACACGGCTTCCACCCCAGCCACTGCACCTTGACTGCCCTTCTTTCCTTTCTGGAAACCATCAACCGTGAGCGCAACTTAGACAAATTTGTATCTACACTATTCCTAAATCTGTCAAAAGCCTTTGACACTATCTCTCACACACTACTCATATCCAAACTCTCCACCCTACATCTTTCTCCCACCACTATAGGCTGGTTTTCCAGCTACCTGTCCAACTGCCAACAAGCTGTCCAATGGAAAACGTCAACCTCCCCCTTCCTACCTACATCCACAGGCATCCCTCAAGGGTCTGTTCTTGGCCTTCTACTCTTTAACCTATTCATTAACAACTTCCACCACTCCATCCCAGAATCTGCTGTCATCCAATACTCAGATGACTCAGCAATCATCTGCTCAGCCTTCTCTCCCTCTGAGCTCCTAGCAAAAACCCAACTAGCCTTCTCCACAACAGAATCCTGGATGAAGTCCAACCACTTGGCTCTTAATGTCAAAAAAAATAAATTAATCTTATTTTCCCCTTCCAAAAACTCTATTATTGACAAAACCTCTTTCACCATACAGAGCCAGAACAACACCCTCCTTGAAATTGTTCCCACGAAAAAGCTTCTCGGCATCATCATAGATGAAGAACTAAAATTTGATACCCACATCCACTCTGCAATCAAAAAAAAACCTAAAGATTGGTCTCCTCTACAGACACAACCGCTTCCTCAGCCCCTCTACCCGTCAAACCCTAGCATCCACCTTCCTGCTCCCCTCCCTTATGTATGGTGCCCCTCTGTTTACCAGTTTCCACCTTGGCTTACATTCCAAACTTGAATGCTGCTACCATAAGATCTGTAAATTTGCAACCAATTCTAAGTACTCATCCCACTACTGCCACTCCCTCCTCTCCCTCAATTGGCTTGAACTACCCAACTACCTCATTTACCTACAACTCATTATTGCCCACAAGCTCATCTTTAAACCTACAAACTGCCAATCTCTCGTTACATCCTTAAAACCCTATATACTCAACCGCCCACTAAGATCGACAAACCAAAATCTCCTTCTGGTCCACAAACCCATATGACCTCCTGGCCATCTACTAATTTCCTACTCCTTAGCTAAACTGTGGAACTCCCCCCCCCCCCCACCTCACATACGCAACCTACCAAATCATACTAATTTCAAATCTCAGCTATTCTCTCATCTAACAGCTAAATGGGAATGCCCATGTCATACTCCAGCATAACCCCTCTCTACCCTTTCTTTCTTCCCTGCACTGAAATCATCACTTATTATCACTACTGTTGCCTCTTGTCATCCTAAAACATTCTCTTCCCCTACCTGGGACTGAATTTCTCTGTTAATTAATGTACTATACTTTCAATAACAAATAGTTTGGTGCTTCTTCTATAAAAAATGGTTCATCTAACCACAAACAGATTGTAGCTATGATTTAAAAGTTAACTCACTTAGAGCTTAAGTCACATAATGTTCTTCTGTTAATGTTGAGTTTACCTAACCTGCACAGGTCTAGTAATCCTCATGTTTTCAATGTTAACTCTCTAAGTGCTTATTACGTAATGTATTATTCTTCTGTAATGTTTAATTGTTCTGTATAAACTTTGTTATTTCTTTGTAACGTTTAACTTGCAATGTCTTGGAGCTTTCTCCCCAGGCCTCCATTGAAAAGGGGCTCTTTATAACCCAGTGGACTTCCCTGTTCATCAAACTTAAATAAATAAATAATGTGTCTGTACATGTATATTGCAGTAGTAATTTGTTACAGGTTAGGAATGCAGTAAAATTCAAATATCTTATGGGTGCTGCATAACAATTGATATTGCTACTAGGTCATTCATACTTTATTTGCTGTATTTATTATACATTGCAGTTCAATCTGATTGCTTTCTTTTATTGCTGATCTTACTTGTGGTGAAATAATGTGTTCATAAAATTTAATTAAGTATTAATAATCTTCATGTTGTTATGCAGAAATGTAGGTTGAAAAGTATTACCATTATTCGGCAACTCCATGTAAACTATGCATTTCCAGAAGTTTCCTCAACTTTAGCAACGACTATGGCCAGAGGCAGCAAACCCAAAGTTTTTGAAGTGCAGGTTAATTAATGTTAAGTGCAATGGCAGTACCATAATGAGTAGCATAAATAACATGAAGATACCATTGCAATACCACAGAAGTACTGACAATGATAAACACATACTAAAGGCTGAATAATAATGTCAAAAATCCCTTTTATTTTAGATGTACACTTAAAGGTTGTTTACAGGCATACAACACCACACCTGCATGAATCTGGCCTTCTTGAAATTGAGTAGCTGCTGATTTTGCCAGGGTAGCAAGCGTTTTTCCATTAGATAGAGCAATATCTCATTACCCCTTCTCCCTTTACAAACATGTTTTGATCTATGAACATATCAACTCAGGGATATTCAGTACTGCCTCTAACAATTTGTTTAAAGTTGAATGGCATTTCCTCCTTGTAGCAAAGCTATGCAGAACATTACTCATTTCTAGGATGGATACATTATCAACTTTACAGCCATTTATTTAAATATTCATTTCATATACATCTAGAGTCACATGCTCTATTTCCTAAGAATCAGACAATGGATTATTGTATAATGTGAAGGATAAAAGGGGATATGTTGCCAGTCCTTAAGCTTTATGATTATTACAAATATTAGAAACAGTAAATATTGGATTGCTTTAAGCCAGAAAGCATATACATTTAGGATTAGTAAGCAACTCTCTTCTCCTATCTTTTATATATTTACAGCCCCTGAGGAAATTGGTTAAAACGGAGCAGTGTCAGCAAAGAATGACCTGAAAAGTAAATAATATGTGCACATGTATATAGTATTAAAATAAGGTTGCCTTGCATAATAAAGCAACAGATTTAAACTTGTCAGGATGCCATACTCAGAGCATTAATAAGATGTCAGAAGACATAATGACTGAGATTCACTGTATTATAGTGAACCGCTGAAGTGAAAGGGAATATGCTACATAAATGAATACTTTCTTAGTGAAAACATTACTTGTCTCAAAAACAATGCAATTAATTTCAGTGCAGTGCTAAACATATACAAGTTGTACATTACCGGTTTCGTGAATAAAATAGTCATCCTTTAGGAAAAAATGAATTCAATAACATTAGCCTAGTTTTATGCCAGGTAGACTTTCTCAATGTGATATCAAGATGCTTATCCAGCAAAAAAAGCAATCATATGTATTAGGATTTTTTTTCTTTTGCTTGTGTGTTGGCCCAAATTCTTCCTTTGCAGAGCTGTAAAGCTCTCATCTCTTACTAGCTAATTTATTGCTCCCTTCCATTTTGTATTCATGGTCAGGAAGTAAAGGAAGTGACCATGTGGAATACTGGTAATCATCCAGTTAGGGTTAGAAGATTCCTCCATGCTTCCACCACACCTTCCATTGGCCAGCAGTGCTTGGCTTGTTATGCAGAGCCATCTGCAAGTGTGCACTTCAGACTCTATGAGGCACTACATAGTTGGGCTTATGTTTTCTAGTCCTGCTGTATGTATTTTATTTACTAACTGAATAACTGAGCTGGTCCTGAGAGCCATGTCAGCCATGACCGAGGACTACAGATAAATGTATGCAACAAATGCAGTAAGTGCAATGTAGAAAATAGCATGTCATCAATACTGAATACCTAAAACTATTTGCATATGATAGTGAAGTATTTGCACCCAAAGAATATCAGTATAAGGAACACCTACACTTTGAACTTTTGCATACATTAGTGTAGAGATAGACACAATAACCATATTTCTGTCCAATATTTATTCTCAATATAATGTTATAATATTGTAATTGTTAAACTTTATGAAGGAATTTCAGTGCTGTAAACAAAGCTGAGTGGTACTGTAACATTTCTGTAAGTGCTGGTAGGTAGGATCTGTAAGGTGTGCTCTTCCATTTGTTTTCTCATGCATATCTGTTACACCTGACATGATCAATGTAGCTGCAACCAAACTGGAGAATGCAGATGCATTAAAAGGGATCACCACTCCAAAGTTCTAGACATGTGCACACACATATACATGTGTCATTTGCAGAGATAGGAAAGACATTTGTTGTTGGTGAGGGTGCAGAGAAATGAGGCACTTGAAGCAGGAGCTCCTGCAGTATTTGCAATGAGCTTCAGTAATGATGATATGAATACCACTGTTCTAGAAATTCACACACACTGTCAGTACCTGGTCATGGTGCCATTGGTGGTTACTGCTAGGACTAAGGAACTAAGAGTTGGACAGGTGAGTCTGCAAAATAATCTGTAGAGTCTGTTTCCCAAACTGACCTCCAGCGTTCTCATTCCACATTTTAGGCAAGCATGGACTTGGGCACAGCAATAATGAGGTGGTTATGTATGTGAGGCTACTCACAAATGTGTCTGATTAAGGTCATGTATGCTGTGGTGTGTGTGCAAATGAATGACCTCATCTCTCCTAAATGTGCTGCATATACCCATGCTTTAATGCAGCAGCAGTATCACCTCATCACTGTCCTGTCTAACAAGGCCAGAACTCAGCATGCTGTAAGATATGAAAAGATTAAAGCTGGCTAACATACATAGATTCATAGATTAGTACTAGGCTAACTACCCTTGTGGGCCATTTCAAGCCTAGCCAATTACCCCATGTGAGAACCAAACCCTGCACCTTGTGTCTGTAAGATAAACACCTTAACCATTATGCCATCCTCCCACAGTATTGAGAATTTGTTTCATTATGTATATGGCTGCAAAGCCTTTTAGGACTGCTTCCAAAATAGTCTTGTAAAAACACACTCTGGTAGAACATGCAAAGCCTGTGTGGGTACTGTAAGCTATGCAAATTGCATGAATGGGGTTATTGTGCAGCATACAAAATTGTTTCTGGAAGCACTGTCTTCTGCTTAGTGAGTAGTTCAAGTTTCTCATGCTAGTCTCAAGAATGTTTGCACCTGACTGGTGGAAGTATAATTAACACTGGTGCATATTTTCCTCATGAACAGACCATTATCCATGCACGGTCACATACTGCTATTTCCATAACAAGTGTCTATGGCTGTGACAGTATTATGTGTACTTTTGGTTGCATTGTAGAAGCATAGCTGGCTCAACTGACACTGTGCTAGTTCCACAAACTAGTGCACCATTCCCTCAGCTCTTCAGGTGATAAGCAAAAAAGACTTCTGCAAAACTTGAAGGATGCTTCCTGCAGTACCTAATCTGTGGACTACCCTACCAGGTCTTCAAAAGAAGAGAAAAAAAAAGTCAATTTCTTCTGCTGGCACATTGTATAGCTGGCTAAATGCATGATACCCCCCTTCTTCCCCAGTCATTCAAGTCCCATTTCTGTGCCCTGCCCCAACTCTCCTTCCTCAGACTTTAGTAAAAAAAAAAATTCTTCTTTTAAACTGTTGTAAACAGGTACCACTGTTTATATCTTGCCTGCATAGAGCACTGCAGTGCTCAGGTTTTAGTTAAAAAAAAATCTTCTAATTTAAACTGTAGCAAACTGTTTGCTACAGTTTATACGCTGCAGGGAACACAGTGCACAGGCTTTAGTTAAAAGAAAAAAACAAAAAACACAAAAATGGACCAAACAGTTGCAACAGTTTAGACCGCACATGGAGCACTATAGCACTCAGGTTTGAGTGCGACTGCAATACCAGCTTTTTAAAGCATGTCATTAAACTGGCTTTTTAAAGCTGATATTGCACTAAAGAGTAATTGAGTTGATGGATGGCCAATCGTGCCCCCTAAAACTTTGCACCCAGGGCAGTTGCCCTCTCACCCTGCCCTAGATACATTATTGCATGCATTGTCTGACTGGTACATGCAGCTGTATGAGCTGTGTTCTGTGCTTATGATGACATACTGATTATCTGAAAACTTTATTTAAATAAATATGCGGGACTATCTAATTTTCAATAAGTCTGGGGAGAATCTCCACAACAGTATAGAAAGTATACTGACAGTTACAAATTAGACCACATCATACTACTTTCATCTCCATGTTTGAAAGCTATACGTGTGAGGAGCAACAAAACTATACTTGTATTAAATACATAAAACCAAATAATAATGTACTGACAAAAGCACAGTATATTGATTAACACATTTGATATCCTTCAAAATGATGAAAGATCTATAAAAGTCAAATCACAGTAACATACTGAGGGAACTGTATATGCATACAACATTGCAAGCTACAGAATTTCCTGTTTACACTTGTAATTATATGCTGGGAGGTGTTTTACATTCTATACACTTTTCTATAACCATTTAAAAGCAGGAAGAGAGGTAAATGCATATATTCAATAACCTTTTAATATCCATTTAGGATGTCCTGTCTAATGTCCAGTTATACTACAAAACACCTTCGTTATGACAGCTGCACATATTTGTACATTGTTTTATATTATGTACAGTAGTTTTGGACATGCCATTTAGCACAGCTATGTCACATACGTGGATCATAGTACTTCGTGTTACAATATATATATAGATCCTCTTGCTCTCAATGAATTATCTCAGCATGGACACTGTGCCTGTTGTGCAATGCATGCCAATGGTGATGTTTCATCTGTCATCTCCTTCACATTCTTCTAGTGTACCTCTGTCAGTCTCCACCTGTGCCATGTAGTATGCAGCTATGGACCTCCATTGCAGACATGTGATGTACACCATGACTCAGACAAGACCATCCACAATCCCTTCTCTGGACAGTGGTGGCTTATACCTCCTGTGGTGCCCAACCAATTTTAAAATCACTTTTGAATGCCAGATAAGTGGTGCCTCACTGTTGATTCTTGCCTCTGTTGCCATTTACGCCCTACCCTCAGCAAACTGCTGGGGAAAATGAGAAGGGATTCTCACCTAGTGTTGCAGGGATCATCTATAAAACACATGCTTTTTTATCTTTCCTCATATTCCCACATAATTTTTTGTTCTGTCTTTCCAGTGCACTGTATAGTATAAATACTTACCGAAAAAGCATCTCTACGATATGTTCATAGATTAGTACTAAGCTAACTCCCCTTGTGGGCCATTTTAAGCTTAGCCAATTATCCCATGTGAAACTCAAACCTTGCACCTTAGGTCTGTAAAGTAAACACCTTAACCATTATGCCAACCTTCCATGTGACCTTGAAAAAAATGCTTTATCATGGTTACTTATCATATGTGAGCTTCACAAACATTTTTTGTGTGCTTACAGAAAACTTTGATACTTTTAAAAATAGAAGTTTTATAGTTAGATTGTTTACAAACTTCCTAGTAAGTGATCATTGTTGTGATCACTTAACAACAGCTTGTAAAATTTCAAACCTTTTTAAGGATTCAGATCCCCCCCACATTGACAGCTGGGGTAAGTGCCTTGTTTATCCTACCCTTCATGTGGCACTGAAGTGATGTTTTAGAACTTCCACAAGGTATTCTGGTGTACACAGTCATATTTTTTCCATGTCCAGATAACACATGTAGACAATACTGGCAAATACCCATGACTCTTCTAATATCTTTGTAAAAATAAATTGTAGATTTAAAGTTCCACAACTGAGATGGACTCTACATGGCTCATATTCAATCAAGTGCACCATCATTCAGTGAAAGCTCCTTTCCAGCATCTGAGCATATGATTTTCCAGGGAGGATGAAGTGAGTAAGAAAAAAAGAAAAAAAACAGTCAGATTGTTGGGGGGAGCAGATTGATGCCCAGCTCTGTGACAAATCATCTGAGAAGAGCTGGTGAGCTGAGAAACTTTAGAAACCACTTTCCAAAAGCCAGTGACTGTGGGGAAACTGATTCCATACTAACACCAAGCACGGTATGACTGATTTGCTACTGCTCACCTTGCTAGGCTATCAAATGTATACCATTCCAGTCCTGTTTAAACACCTAACATAGCTTTGCAATGGCTTCCACTGACTATTTAATTCAGAGTATGTATGAGCTGCAGGCAGTGCAAGAAGAGTTTGGTGAGCTTATGTCTATCTCTTAGATATAATAACATACATATTCACATCCCACACTAGTCTTATATGTGCAAATCTTTTTCCATTGCTCAGTTCAACATGTTCACTCTATCTAGGACACCTAGGTATCATCACAGGCTATGCAACCTTTTCCATGTGGCACAGCTTTCCTGAAAGCTTGCCCACATAGTTCTTTTTATGTGGTGTACTTTAAGGACCCAGCAGCTTTGCATAGGAAACCTCTGGGCCAAATTCTGTAGGTGTGGTTGGGTGCCATGCAGATTTTTTTGTTTCTGCATACATGGTGGAGGAGGCAGTGTCAGCACCACAAGGCCTGTTGAAGTATTCTTTAAGGAAAAGCTTAAAAATATGTTTTTGCCAAACCACCCTTCTCCATTAATAAACTAAGAGTACTTAAACATTTTGTGAATTGGAGAATATGCAGAAACCAAAAAAGGACAGTGCTACAAATCTGTAAACACTATATGTGACAGATGTCTCAGTATTACGTTTTCCTGCTATTAATAGCAACCAAACATCCTGTGAAAGTTTGACATTTGATCAAGGCTCTTTAGGGTCTAGAAATGGGCTATAAATCCTGATAAACCTTTGGAATATTAATTTGGGCTCCCGTGCCTTGTTGGTTAGAGATTGCCTTTATTGGGACTCGCTGTTTCCACTGGAGTTTATTTGTTAGTTGTTTGTTTGAAAAGGGACACGGATGAACTCTATTTACATGGATGGGGAGCTTATTCTATAGTGCAAAGATCCTTTGAGAGACATCTGTCTATCCACCACATTCTGTTTGTCAAGCAAAGCTCAGATCTCTTGAGATAGTGTTCCTGGTGCTATTTTGCACATGTGCAACAGATCCATCAGGGCTGGATCTGAGGAAGTCCTCTAAGCCAGGCAAAGATTCCTTGTCAACAGCCTGTAAGAGACTGAATACAGAGACAGAGCATTTAGGCAATCAGTGTAGGACAGGGTATTCATGCCTTGAATTCTTCTGGTTAGAAACATTTGAGGGCATTCCAACTGTTGTAAGTATCTGATTAGGTACAGTCCAAAAGGGGTATTATATTCAATGATGGCTCTGATAAGAGCTGAACAGAGTGGTACTACAACTTCCTTGGACCTAGATGCCATAGCCTCACCTAAAAGTTGAGTGACATAGAATGATTTTCTTAATATCTTGGCTATGCGTTGGTCAAAGGCTGGATTGCTGTTTACATATGTTCCCAAATCCCTTACTACTGTGACTTGTAGAGGTATTTTATCAGTGGAGTAATTAACTTGGGTTGACAGTTTTCCAAAGGGCATTATAATGCATTTTTGTTTGGAAACTTTTTCACTGTGCTAGTTTTACCTTTTTTAGCATTGTCTAAAAAGGTTTTAAGGGGTTAGCTAAAGTGTTAGCCAATATCTAAAAGCTTAGGTGGTACAGTTGCAGCCCATCCTTGGCAAAGCAACATGGTCTGACCATGTCCTCACATGATCACATATATTGAATCCCTCTGCAGTTTCACCAGAAACTAGGTCAGTTATTAAAATCTATCATTTTATGTTTATAATGTTGCATAATCCTAGGTGTAGGTAGAATGCTGTTCAATGCAAGGCTTGTACCCATCTGTGACACATATTCTGAGAGATCCATTATGTCTTTTTTTGTATAGTCCAGTGATGTTCATTTACACCCACGTGGGCTGTGATAGAATCATATTGTTACCTCGAATACAGTAACATGAGTGTGTGTGTGTGTGTGTGTGTGTGTGTGTGTGTGTGTGTGTGTGTGTGTGTGTGTGATATTGTAGATGTTGGCTCCAGATAGGCAACTAAGTGTTATCCTTTCCTTGTCCAACCTTATGAGTGGTCCATCTGTGTATCGCAAAATGGAGTCCCCAATAATAAGAGTATTAGGAAAAGTATATGCTTGTTCTTGGAGGACCATTGTGCATAAGCTTATGTGAAATGCTGGTGCTTTCATTTGGTGTGCGTTTTACTGATTACTGAAGGGTAGTGTTGCAGTTAAGTGGCTTCGGAGGTCTTTGAGATTTGGGAAGGTTTTTTAAGTGCCTCAGCATAAAACAATCTGTGTGTGTGATGAGCTGTATGTGTGACTGATATAGTGTGTGTATTCTTGACAACCTTGTTAGTGTGCGAGGTTTTGTCTCCAAGGAAGTTGTGTGTTTGCATCTGTCACATACTGTGTTATTTTCTTTAATGGTTAGGGTTAAGGTTCTTTAGATTATTGACACAATGTCTAGAGCTGGTTATTTAAACATCACTGTTTTGTCATTTTCCATATCCAGGACTGGCTGTATTTTTAAAGATATTTTACTGAGCAACAAAGGTAGCTCAGCTAGAACTATTTTTGTTTTAAGTATTACACATACGTTATCATATTTTTATTGATATTTTTAATTGTTTTTCATGGTATTCATGACATTTCCATCTCTGAACATGAAAGTCCTACAAGAAGGGTCAGTGTTCAATATCTTTCCCACCTCAGTGACTCAGCCTATTGATACCACGTCTAACCGTTCTTAGCCTATTGATACCACGTCTAACCGTTCTTCTCCACAAATGATGCACAAGGATACAATATCCCTGCTGATGGAAATGATACCGGTGTAAAAATCTTTGCATCTGAATCCATTTCTTTGGTAAATAAGGTTCCTGTTGTATTATGTATCTTCATATATTTTACTTCCCTTCATTATTTTAACTTGATCGTCTCTATCGATGTCTTTAGCCTAGTGATAGATAACTGGCTTACAGCTGATTTACTTTCCCTGACATACTTATCTACACAATGTATACCTGATACTGGTATTCCCATTAAGCTCTTTAACCTGGGGTTAAGGGTATATTTTCCTTCTATCTACTATCTACTCCATTCTCTATGGATAACTTCTTATGCATATTTTTGCACATATTCTTATCTACTATCTATTCTATTTTCCTTCCATCTACTATCTACTCCATTCTCTATGGATAACTTTGTATGCATATTTCTGCACGTTTTCTTCTTATGCATATTTTTGCATGTATTTTTTTAAGTACTGTACTGTATGATGATTTTCTCTACGATAGTTCACTATGCATACTTAGCATGTACATTTTTAAGTACATTAGCATTGTGTATGTTGCTGTTACTGTCAATTTTTTATGTGTGGAGCATTTTTCCCCTGGGTCTCCACTGAAAATGGGCAACTTGCCCAGGTGGACTCTTCCCAGTAAACAAATGTAAAATAAAATAGAATAAATAAAAATAAATAAATAAACCTACATGACTTGCTACTTCATTTCTGCTCCATGAAATATTCTATGTTGTTACTGCTATTCTATGTTGTTACTGCTCAGTGCAGGGCCTGATGGCTTTATTCTCTGAAAATACACTTTAGATTTGACTTCAGTGAGACAAAAGTAAGTTTACTACATGCTATTAATTTTGTCTATCATTTACATTTAAGAATGCAATGTCTAACAGCTTTAAAGCAAATGCTGCATGTGGAAGCACTATTATATTTATATAGCCAGTTACATCTTTGCTCAAAATCAATTACATGATCTGCTTTAGAAACTGCATTCTGTCCCTGGTAAACCAATTCAAATTAGAATATGGGCTGGATTCACGATGGCTTGCACGGCGTCTACGAGTAGAGTAAGACTTCATGCAGCCATCATGTCTGACGAGCGATCCAGGAACAGCCTGTAGGGGCATGTAAGAGAGCTCCTAAAACATCTCCTACACGCACAGGGCTGGGATATGCAAATTACCTCACTTGCAGCTGAAAGGCATGCAAATGAGGTAAATTTGCGATCCAGGAAGCACAAACCTGTCCGAGTAGGAGACGTGTTAGCTGCAGAAATGTACTCAGTTGACAACTGAGTACCATTCTGCAAATAGCACAATGGAGCCTTGTCAGGTCCAAATAAAGGTTGTATATGGTCGAGGAAGCATGCCAATGGCCAAATATATGGCCATTGGAAAGTTTCCCAGATGCAAAATTAAAATAAAAAGATTTTTTTTTTTGGCGATTTCCGATGTTTAAGTGTAGCGCAGAGCCGAGCAAACAGGGTGCGTTATAAAAATCAGAAAATTAGAGAATAAAAGCCACAAATGTGGAATTTATGAAAACTGTTAAATGACAATGTAAGGGAATAGCAAGCTGAAGACAACATGGCCACTGAGTAGGGGTTGCTAAGGGGAGAAGCCCAGTCTAAGACATGTAACCAAGCATTAGTAGACAATCCTATGTAAATGAGTGTTAGGATAGTGAATCACACTTTTACATAGCAAATGAGCACAGTCAGTGGAGTGTAGGAGTAGGATATGGAGAGGAACAGAGTAGGAGATAGGTGACATCACAAGGGGGGTATGTATGAAAGTAGTGAAGCTCATTGGAGCACAGTGGCATGTGTTAGCTGTCAGTTAGACATCATGGAAAGAGGTGTGTCAACAGGTAGGCCAGGTAAAGCCAAGAAATGGAAGGTGTATACTGTAGATAACACCAAAGTTTCTTGCTGAGCAGGTATGCGCGTGTGTGTGCACCTGTAAACTCGAGTAAGACAGAGTGCGCGCGTGGAAGCGTGAGTGCGCGTGTTTAAGCTGGAGTAAGCATGTATCAGGCTGTTGGAAGACCTGTAAGCGTATTTGCGCTGGCGTGCACACGGTTTAACCCAAATAAGCAAGTTTTAGTCTGTGTAAGCATGTGTGCGCGCGTGTTAGCTGCTGTTAGCGTGGTTCTGCTTGTATGCGCGCCACTCCCCCGAGGAAACATAAAGGAAAAAGGAAGCACAACAAATAGTAGGAAGCTACCAGGAAATACTAGTAGAGCTAGCAGGTGCAAACAATCAGAATCAGGCAATTACACAGGCAGAACACTAGGCCAGCCCAGCACTTAAAACTCTGAAAACAACGGTGCAGTTTGTTTCTCTCAAGAGACACTGCAACACTGGGGCAAGCTACTAGAAGAGAAAACCGAAAAAGCTACACTCAGACAAAAAATGCTAGGGGCTGCCATTGCTGTTATAAGACGACATATGCAACATGCTGAGGGTGGTGACAATGCAAATGCTGCCAGACAACCCACAGTGAGGAGACGGAGAAGAGTGTACAGGCCCAGGTCACCTACCAGGGGTTACATGAGCTGGAGATAGTGGAGCGCTATAGAGTGGACAGAGACCTCCTGCAGCAAATTGTTGAGCTGTGCAGGCCACACCTCACACACAGAACCAACAGAGGGGAACCCATCCCAGTGGAAACCAAGGTATGTGTTGGCCTAAGAATACTAGCAACAGGTACCTTTCAGAGACCAACTGGTGATATGATAGGGATATCACAGGCATCAGCATCCAGGGTACTGCACCAGTTCCTGGATGCCATGTCAGCACATGTCGGTGATCGTGTATATTTCCCCAATTCCCATGAGGTATTGGCCAGCAATATGCGTCTCTTCCAGCAAATAGTAGAATAGCCTGAGGTAGTGGGTGCAATAGACTGCACGCATATTCGCATCAAAGCACCAGCCAGTGAGCAGGGTAGGGCCTACATTAACTGCAAGGGCTTCCCCTCCATCAACTGCCAGGTTGTGTGTGATGCCCAGGGCATAATAATGAATGTGTGTGCTGGCTGCCCTGGAAGCTACCATGATTCCTATATCTGGCATCTGATGCAGCTGTACCAGACATTTGCCAATGGGGACATCCCACATGGTCACTTAGTGGGGGATGCTGGCTATGCAGTGGGGGATGCTGGCTATGCACTGGAGCCATGGCTGATGACACCCATCAGAAACGCACACACACCTGAACAGGAACGCCATAATGAGGCACACGCACAAACACAAAATGTAATTGAGCGTGTGTTTGGGTTGCTCAAGTCATGGTTCCGGTGCCTGGACACATCTGGTGGAGCCTTGCAATACTCACCAACTACATGTACCCAAATTGTCATGGTATGTGCTATGCTACATATGATTCTGCAAAAACAGCTGCAGCAGGACCAGCATAGGCCTGGGACAAACAGCCCCCCACCAGTGCGAAGGCCATCACAGGCAGAGCGTGACTCGGAGGAGGAACAACCTGAGCCTGCCCCAGTAGGCAGAAGGAGGCGTGCCTAGTATGCCTTGGCCTTGGCAAAGAGGCAATGCATAGCACATACACTGGCTCAGTAGGAACCCTGGAAATGATACCTCTCTCTCTGACTCGCACATATAGTAAAAGGGATGCCTAACTTGACACTACCTGTTTCCAAACCTGTATAGGGAGTGCAGTATGTGCTTCTGACATAGGCAGCCCTGCAGCACCACCTGAGGCATGATTGCCATGTGTTAAGCAATGTAAGGTAGTGCTAAACAGCATTTACCACCATGTAGTATATGCAAACTTGATGACCTTGAGTATCATCCTACCCTCACCAAACATGAGGCCACAATATGCAGACAAGATGATCAATTACAACAATTGGCTTAGGTATTAGTGTCAGTGAAAGGGGATACAATGCCTGTCAGCATGGGATGACATGCTCGACAAGACATGATGCTTCACTAGGGATGGATTTCTCATATCACCTGTGGCCTTTTGGATATTGCCAAAGGCTCTTGTCACCCCCATAGTGCCTTTTTTAGGTAAGGCTCAAAACACAAACTCACCTCCATAGGTATCACAAGGGATAAGAAACTATAAGTAATGCTACTCAATGCCAGACGTCTAAACTGCAAGATGCATGCACTCCAAACTCTCCTCAGCATGGAGAATGTTGATATCTGTGCAGTAACATAAACCTGGTTCAAGGCTCCCAAGAGCACCTTAGCATTAACAGGTTACACCTCATACCATGCTTTACAGCTGCAAAACATGGAACAAACTACAAAAGGAGGGTGAGTATCAATATTTGTCAAAGATACCCACACCCCCAGGTTGGTGGCACAGCATGAAGCATCGGAGACTATCCATGTGCAACTAACAGTGGCTAAAACCACCTTCCAGTTCACAGCCTGCTACAGACCACCCTCCTAAACCCAGGAACCACACTTGGCTGACTGGAGAACACATGAAAATATGAAGATCTCCCCAAACACCATTATATTGGGTGACTTCCACTACCCAAACATAAACTGGGAGCATTACCCTTGCCTCAACACCCTAGCCCAAAGGTTCCCATAATTTATAAACCAAAATGCTATGGAACAACTTGCTACCACTCCCACAACAGGGGAAAAATACTGGACCTGATCATCACCAACATGTGGACTCTATGCCCAAGACCAGAAGTGTATCCCTCACTGGTAAGATCAGACCAGAGAGTAATCTCACTGGATATTCACATCCCAATCCCAGCCCATGGCCAGAAAAACACAGTGGAAATTATTCACTAAAGCAAATATCACACTCCTCAAAACTGAGGTGGAATCCTTCACAGCCCCTGTGCCTGTGGAAAATATGGCCCAGACCTCATAACCCTTTATAAACGCATTCTATGAACACCGTCAGGAAAGCATGGATCATGCAATCCCAAATAAAACCAAGACCCAATCCTCCAAAGCCAGGCATCCTGTCCGGTGGACCCCAGCCATAAACAAACCATACAATACAAGGAGAAAGCTACTATATGATAGATCAAAATCCCAAAAAGGGAAGGCATCTCTGATCAGTATTATTGAAAAACTATGGCCACACATAAGATCGTCTAAGGCCATCTTTGAGATAAAAATTGTACAGGACACCAAGGATAATCACAAGGCATTATTACTTATGGTAGGAACCTGTGTGGGAATCCCCAGATATGCCCAGAAGTAGTCCAAAATGACAAAAAATACACCAACCCACAGACATTGCCAACATCTGAGCTGACAGATTCAGTGCAAACCCCCCCCCCCCACCAAAAGGGCAAATATCTATCCCAGCAAAGTGCTGGCCCCCTGACATCACAGATGCTCAGGTAACAGCCAGCCTCTCCAAAGCAAAACACACAGCATCAATGGGACCAGATGGTGTCCTGGGCTGTGTCCAACATGAACCCCAAGAAGAATTGAACACAAACATAAAACCACTGTTCAATCTCAGCCTTACCACAGGATATGTACCCAAAGAGCAGTGTACAGCAACAGTGGTCCCTCTCCACAAAGGTGGTGCCTCAACGGATACTGCAAACTATTGCCCCAGAAGCCTGACTACCTTGGTCTACAAAGCTATGGAAAGATCATCATGGGCCTCAGAAATAAACATATTGGGGACCTACAGACACTGGATCCTACCCAGTTTGGCTTTGTCAAGGGCAGATCCTGCTTCTTAAACCTGGTTGAGTCATTAGAAACAGTCACCAAGGCCATTGACGAGGGGAAGGTGGTCCACACAGCCTACCTGGACCTCACAAAAGCTTTCCATACAGTACCCCACTTGGTCATCATAGATAAGATCACCAGCGTCAATATAAACCCCTATGTCACTAGATGGGCTGCAAACTGGCTCAAGGACAGAACCCACATGGTCAGAAATGCTGGAGCCATGTCAGACCCCAAACCAGCTACAAGTGGCATCCCACAAGGCTCAGTCCTGGTACCTCCCTTGTTTGGTATGTCTTTCTCAGAGGTACAGCCCAACACAGAAGGACTGTTGGTGAACACGTTTGCAGATGATTGCAAACTGGGTGTCATAATCGACCCTCCAGCTGACACAAGCATCCTACAAAAGGGCCTCATAGAAACAGACAACTGGTGTCAGAGCCATGTCCTCAAGCAAAATGCAAAACAGTGTATAGTCCTCCCTTTGTCAAAAACTAAGTGCCCACAAATTACCACATAGGTGGTAACCCATTAAGTATGGAAGAAGTGATAAGGGACCTGGGGACCCAAGCTGATAGCAATCTCACATTTGATAACCACGTGGCCAAAGTGTTTAGAAAAACATTTCATATAGCCCACCTAATCATGAAGGTATTCACATCTACATCAGAGGAGGTCATCGTGCCTCTTGACTCATCCCTTATCAGGCCCATAATTGAGTACAATGCCCCTTGTGGGATGTACCTTATCAGACACCTGCAGCAGCTGGAAAGACCACAAAAGTACCTCACCAGGAGGATCAAAGGGCTCAAACACATGCCATTCACTGCCTGGTTAAAGAAACTGCAGCTCCACTCAGTGGCATACCGCCTGCCCAGAGGCAATCTGTGTCTGATGTATAAAGCCATGTCCAACCTGGAATCAATGGACATGCTGCACCTCGGAAACTCAGAATCCCATCAAGCTATGCGCTCAAGAGACCTGAACCTCAGGACTGAAATAAATATGACATGCTGGAGTGACAGATTCATAACCCAGAGGCTCCCCCCACTCTTGAGTAAACCCCCATTCCAGGTTAGCCAGAGTCCCTCATTGAGTCTCTTCAAGAGGAATCTTGATGAGTGGATGGGAGATTGTAGGTTTACCCTGGGTATCACTTCTATGTCACTGTTAGACAGAGGCACAGTATACCAACCTTGAAAAATGTCATGGCAAACTCCACTTAAAATGTGTGTTGAAAGCCAAACACACTCTGGCTAGGATTATAAATGCCCTAGGGCAGATAGCCTAGTATGAACTTATGAACAGAATCACACACACCAACTAGTACAACTGTGGTCAATGTGGAGTAATGTTTGGCAATGTCCACCCAAGTTGGTGAATACACAGCAATGTCGGACAAGCCTGGTTTAAGTAGGCCATAGCTTAACAAAATGCAACATGCTCATGGTTGCCCAACTGGTCCTTAACCAGTCTGGTCTGCTCACTATGAACATTTAAAGCAGTGATGGGACTCAAGTCCATGATACTGTGCACCATAGTGAAAGTACTGAACCACTACACCATGAAAGTATTGCAGTGTTCAGCCAGTAAGAGAGAATGTTGCCAAGTCTTTGCAAACTATCACATGGAAACCCTGCAGACACAGCATAATCCCTGTTGAGTTATGACACAAAGGAGTCTGACAGTAAGAACACAACAATACTTCCAACACACACAGTATAAATGTCAATATTGGTCATGTTCACACACACAACCAGAAATGTAGTGGACTCCAGATCACAACATATGGAAAGGTCACACTGGGCATGCTCACACACTTGGATAAATGAGACATAGGCAGAGGGGTGTGTATGTATGCAATTCTTTGTGAAAGAAATGGCCTTTTTGAAGACTGGGATAACACACTAAAAGATGTACATTCCTCTTTGGAAAGACTGACGATGTCAGCACCCTATAAATACACCAAGAGAAGAGAAATCATCCAGTAATGTGAATAGCGCACTGTGCTAATGCATCTCTCTCAAGTATCATAGCATAGTTAGGTAGGGGTTTGAATCCTACAAAAGCTGTGCATGGGGGGGTGTGTATGTATGCAATTCTCTGTGAAAGGAATGGCCTTTTTGAAGACTGGGATAACACACTAAAAGATGTACATTCCTCTTTGGAAAGACTGATGATGTCAGCACCCTATAAATACACCAGGAAAAGGGAAATCATCCAGTAATGCAAATAGTGCACTGCGCTAATGCGTCTTTCTCAAGTATCATAGTATAGTTAGGTAGGGGTTTGAATCCTGCAAAAGCTGCGTGTAGGGCGGGCAGGGGGGTGTGTATGTATGCAATGCTCTGTGAAAGGAATGGCCTTTTTGAAGACTGGTATAACACACTAAAAGATGTACATTCCTCTTTGGAAAGACTGATGATGTCAGCACCCTATAAATACACCAGGAGAAGGGAAATCATCCAGTAATGCGAATAGCATGCTGTGCTAATGCATATATCTCTCTCTCTCTCTCTCTCAAATATCATAACATAGCACGATAGGGGTTTGAATCCTGCAAACGCTGTGTGTGTGTGAGGGCAGGGGGTGTATATGAATGCAATTCTCTGTGAAAGGAATGGCCTTTTTGAAGACTGGGATAACACACTAAAAGATGTACATTCCTCTTTGGAAAGACTGATGATGTCAGCACCCTATAAATACACCAGGAGAAGGAAAATTATCCAGTAATATGAATAGTGCGCTGCGCTAATGCGTCGCTCTCAAGTACCATAACATAATTAGGTAGGGGCTAGAATCCTACAAATGCCATGTGTGGGTTTGTCAATGTGTTGTGTGTTTTGCTTTTATTATTGTATGACATATTATTATAACAGTAATTTCAATGTACACATCAGGTATGTGTGTACCACATACAGATATGTACCTGCCACATTTAATAGTTCCTATGTGTGAAGGCTGCCCCATATGAATACAGTTGTTACCGTTGCCAGCATGTGCCACAGCTTACCAGACCTTAGGCCATACATGTATGTTGGTGACAATGCAGGCTACTGCAGTGATCTGTGTCCTAGGCCAACTATGTGACACACACCCATGAAAGCTTTGATAGATTAATGTGGGTGAGGATTCATGTCTGGAGTATATGTCAGACATGTTAAAACACAGCAAAGTCTGTGAGTGATGGGCACCCAGTGTAGGTGTATGGCAACTGTTGCTGATATGCATACAAACACCTTCTTGCTTAGGTGATACACCGAGGGACAGCAGAATACCTTTGGAAATGTGAATATCACAGGAAAGACAAGATAACACTTGTCCACATGTACACACCATTACCCGTTCTACATGATGTGTGCTACCACCTACATGGCACTATTGGAATACTATGTTAACTACATGCCAATGCCAATGCCACAGTTGTTACAGCAATACAGCATGGCTTGGAAAGCAGGTATCTGTCCATATGATACCCTTGTGGTGGTTAGGTGTGTCACGTGTAGAATGCATTGTAGGCCACTGTATGTATTTGCAGTTGTGGACGGACATATCCGTAGTGTGTTGTCATGTACATGAGACTGCTATATGCCAAAGAGTATTGTTCCCAGGGATGTGTGTGGCTCAGTAAGAATATAGTGTAGTACTGCAGGGATATCACTGACACCAGGTTCCTACATCTGTGTATCAGTTGAGGAGACACCATGTCATGACCACTGAATGTCAGGCTATGTAAGCTGTGTATACTACCAGAATGCAGACCATTGACATTTGGAAACCGTATCACCCACAGCATACTGTCAAACCATGTCATGTTCCATGCTAACCATATTCACAAATGTACACCTGCAACTCAGTGCTACAAACATCACACATGTACTGTCCACACCCCAACACATGCAGGCACAGGTACACACAACAGCCATTTGGCATATGTGTAGACAGTACACTTTGGGAATTAACACTGGTGTATACAAAACTGCAATGACAAACATAGGTAATGCGTCATGCATGCTCGAATATACCCACAACAATATCATTACACTGTACTGTTAACAATATGATAATATTACTACAGCGCTATGTTGTCACCAAGTGCATCAGCACCATGCTACCCTGTTCTTGCATCAATGTTAGATGGCAGGAGGTGGCACAGTTTCATCATATGCACAGGGTGTTTGGTTTGCCAGAGTCTGCCACTGACACATCCAATTGACATGTATGTGTGTGTGTGTGTGTGTTAGTGAGGGACAACAGTACATGGGGCAATGTTGCTGCAATGTGTGTGTGTATGTGTTAGCCCTAGGTGTTAGCATTATGTGTGTGTGTGTGTGTGTGTGTGTGTGTGTGTGTGTGTGTGTGTGTGTGTGTGTGTGTATGCACACAGTTCCACCACGTGGCTGCCATATACGGGTGTTTGTGGACAGCCACAGACTGTACCTGCCAGCTCATACAGATCAGTGTCTCTGGCCATGGACACGGTATCTGTACCTGGTGGGGGTGCTACGGACAGTATCAGGTACTAAGCCAGACTGAGTACTGTCATCAGAAGCAGTGGGTTGCTGACTGGACACTTGTCCCTGCTGGGACTGTCCAGAGCCATGTGCAAGTGGTCTTCTCGGACAGTTTAATGACAGCACAGACCCAGCATTGCTGGGGCTGGTACTGGCACTATGGGAGCGGCTGCGGGTTTGTTGTCATCCGTGATGACTGCCAGCTGATAATGTTGCTGGCATACATCCACGTCGACGCCTCAACCATCCTGCACTGTCCTGGCTCCTGGACATGTAGTTGTGGAAGAGATCTAATGTGTCCCCCAACGTCTATCAATGACCTCGCTGATGTTACGGATGGCAGACGCAACGTCACGCATAGTGTCATTCATAGCGGTGCAATGTGCTCTAAGCTCCCTCAGACCCTGTCTGGTGTACCGTTCCATATGTGCCTGTGCCTGCATTACAGCCTGGAACATAGCTGAGGTTGAAAGACCTCTGTGGGCATGTCTGACAGGGGCAGTATGACCACGGATGTTCCCACGAGAACCCCTGGACATCTGCCTGTGTGGTACCATGTCAGGAATCTGGCCATGGCTGCTGTGAGGGGATGCATGTGCCAATGATACCATACTACCCTGGTCAATGTCCACTGTATGCTGTCCCTCAGCTAAGGACATTGGTGACAATGGATGTATAGGCAGGATGACTGTGCGCATTGATGGGCTTGACTGCTGTGTAGTGTCAATTGGCTGACCAATGACAGACCCTGTCACACCTCCCTGTGCCATTACACATGTATCATCATAATCACTATCCCCAGCAGTGGCTTCAGGTTCCCTGCTGCACTCCACCACAGCAACATCAGAACCTGTGAGAGGAAGATAGGAAACGCAGTTTACAAATGTTTACACGAAATTACCACACAGGCGCACAGGCACACAGGCACACATGCGCACAGGCACACATGCACACATGCACACATGCGCACAGGCACACATGCACACATGCGCACAGGCACACATGCGCACAGGCACACATGCACACATGCACACAGGCACACATGCACACATGCACACATGCACAACATACTCCTCAATACAGCAGATACAAACACAGACACACCTGCAATCCAAAACATACACAATACTGTTTTAGGGTGGGTGACAGTATCACAAGGAAAAACATCACTGCACACGTTTCAGCATGCAGATTATGTGTTGCACACGACCATGCAGTGCAAGTGTGGACAGCCCTTGTTAATAACAGTATACGTGTACTTGATGCTTGTGTGTAGTTGTTCAATGATTGTCTCCACTCTGGGACACAATGTGTACAAGGACATAACAATGTTGTGCAAGTGTTACAAGCTGTGGGAGCATTTATTTGCACACATACACACACACACACACACACACACACACACACACACACACACACACACACACACACACACACACACACACACACACACACACACAAAACACATGACGGTGCTACGCAATGACTGCTATGTGTACTTTTGTGGTCGGCGGAACTGGATGTGGTGTAGTAACGTGAGCCATGATCAACATGCTTCTTCTGGTCAGTCAACAATAATAATGTGTGCCAGACAGGCAGCTAGCATGCTGTACCTGACGTGCAGTAACATGACTACATCCACATGGGTTTGTAAGGTGGCCAATAGTGAGCATTGCCTAACATGAATGTATTATTTGTTCAAGACTGTTGCACAAAGACACGATAGGCCTTTACCCCTCAGGTATATTATGTGTGCTGCGTAGATGAGAAGTGGGATACTGAAGGGTGGCCATACAGCAGGTGTCATAATTGGACATATATAGCAGGCTAAGGTGTAGTGTGTATGCCAAACATGTGTGTGTTGTGTACATATGTATCAGGTATGCCTATACAATGTCCAGTACTGTGTTGCTACACATGTGTGTCATGCTATGTGTATTGCATGTGAGTGGGGCAGCTATTGAGAATAATGGGATATGCATAGTCTCACAGCAAACATGCACAGCATGCATTATGCGTAGGTGTGTTACATGTACACAGACTACACCTCCATGTGACATGCGCATGTCATTAGCAATAGTATTGTTATTACACACTCACCAGCATGGATTGGCTGCCTTGCTGTCACTCCAGAGGGACCTGCAAAAATATGACAGTGATTGCTAGTGGCCACAACTGTGCCATTGATACTGTGAGTATGATAAAGTACAGTAGTACAACAGGTGGCTTTCACAGGTGTACAGATTATGCTCAGAATATCAATCTTGCATAAGAATAGGCAGGTTAACAGCTACACAAACAGTACACATCTCACACATGCATAAACTACCAGTACAGAGATCAGTCAACTACAGATATGGCATGTTACCTGCATGCTCCATTTCAACATGCTGGGTGGCTCCGGCCTCCATGATGACACATGTTGTGGATGTTGCTGTTGTTGGCCTGGAGCCACAACATTTAGGAGGTGCTCCTCCACACTGGTGAGGGGGGGTGGATAAGTACCCCACCGCCTGTGGCAAGCTGTTGTCTGTGGATATCAGACGCACGCTGCTGGACATGTCTAATTAAATCACTGCAGTGATGGCATACCTGCTCATATGTCCGGTTATGCATGCCTATGTCATTTACCCGACGGACAAGATCTTGCCACAGTGCAGCCCTCTCATGCTGGTTCTGGCTGGTCCTGGAAAACAGCACACAGTAATTCTGCACCAAGCTCTGGTGGATCTTCTGATCCTCTGATGCTGTATATGGTGGGTTTCGCTGATGCACCATCACCCTGGAAGGAAAAGGAAAATATGTGAGCAAGTCATGTGGCACACTTAATATTCTAACTGCCATATATAGCATCTGTCTATCAAGGGATACACATGTTCGATACCACATATCAGTGCTCAGCCCACAACTGTCTGACAGTACCTGCCACACTCCATACAACAAACTAGTATACACAAGCACTCAGCACACTGTGTGGGATACAATGCACAACCTCACACTGGGGGTATGTATCAAGGTAATGGATGAAGAATATTGTCATCCTGTGCAATGAATGCAATGCACATTTATAGTTTCAATGGTAATCCACCCTAGTCTTTGATGCCATACCCCTACCTGACATATGTGCACAGTTGTTACTATAGCTAGCATACTGCTGTCACAGAGTATACATGCTGCCAGGTACACACACATACCCTGTAACACACATGTGATTGTGGCCATGGTACAGGCATCATTACACACACATTACACATACATACAACACACAAATGTATTACAACACAGATGAGCATTAACTGTGTACCTTATAGTACTGTGTGCCCCTACTTACAGATACCTATGCATGAGGTATGTAATTTGTGCAGACTACAGGAAACACACCAGACAGTGTTACCAGGGAATGTGAACATACACCATACTGTAGTGTTTAGGCCTACAACATCAGGTAGTACAACAGTTCATATGTGAGCTGGATTCAACAGCAGTACCACTTTCTGAGCATACATGTATTTCTTCTGCCTACGATGGGACACCGCAGTCGTACACAGGGTAGTACAGCACAACATATGCCAATCTACTATGTTTGCATCCCGATAAATGACACATCTTTCTCTGGCCTCACATCAAGGACACCAACTACCATGACAGACACAAACTCCCACTAAGCTATCACACCTTTACAGATCTTGCACACTCATTCAACGTCACATAGCTGGTATTGCACTGAGTACATGTGTGTGTGCATTGTGTCATAGGTAGGTACTATGCTATTGGCCCTGGGCCTAGGGCAGCCTAGCCATATGCTACCCTGCCCTTTGGGATACACGTAATGTGATTTTACTTGCTCCTGTGAAACAGTTACACAGAGGTGACTCACAGGGCATATTACCTATCTCCATAACATTCATCAGGGGTATGTATGACATCTACTAATAAGGAGCCTTGTTTGTTAATGCTGGGTGGTTTAGTCCAGGGTATGGCATATTTGTGTATAGAAACCTGTACCTCCAGCATGTGCTATTTAGTGCGGTGACAAGGATTAGGGCCCTAGGTCATGTAGGCTGGACGGATTGTGAGGTGTTGCCATGGTGGTTGGCCAACTGGTATTGGTGTGACATAACTGTGTATGTCCAGCAGTGGTAACCTCTGTGTAGGAAGTATGCAAGGCACTCTAGCTGTGGTTTTGAGAGTCAGTCTGCATAGGGAATGTGTTTGAGGGCATTATCTGTCTTTGTTAGGTATGTCTGTGGCCTTTCCACTTGCTGTAGTTCTCATGGGAGGTACATACTGCATAGGACATTGTGAGGTGTAGAGGGGTACACTGACTTACATTTCCCTAGCTGACACACCTTTTGTGATGACATGTACCATGTACAGGGATTACAAGACTAGTGTGCCACTGTAGATATCAAAGGGGAGGCTATTGTACACCTGTGTCCCATGTTCCCTTCTGACACCTCCTGTGGTAGTTAGTGGGTAACATGTTTTGGAATGGGGTATGGTACTGCAGTATCAACACTGGTGTTCAGTCCATGCCTTGGTAGCCAGGCACCTGTTGCAGTACATCTGCCCCCATGTCCCCATCTCTCACTCTTTCTTTATATCTATATATATATATATATATATATATATATATATATATATATATATATATATATATATATCTATATATATTATATATATATATATATATATATACATATACAGTTACATATAAATATATATATATCAATATATATATATATATATATATATATATATATATATATATATATATATATACATATCTGTAGACATTCATATCTATCTGTATATATGTATCTATTATATTATGTATATACATATTCTATCTATATATCTCTATCTATCTGTACATACCTCTCTATCTATGTACATATATATATATATATATATATATATATATATATATATATATATATATATATATATGGATATGTAGATATATATATATATATATGTATATATATATATATATATATATATATATATATATATATATACACACTTCTAAACATCCATTGCTGTACATATACATGCACATGTAGGCACATAGACTGCCCACCTTTCATGGTGGGAATATCACTTCTGAAACAGTTGTGAGACATACCATTCTGTAATGATATTGCACAGCGCTGTGCATAATGCATTATGCTGTCCTCAGGCCGTGTAGCTGTAGCAGGCCTCACTGGCTCAGTCCCACAGAAGTTCACCACCACATGACATATACCTGCACTGCATGCTGTTTTCAATGCCACATACTACAACCTACATTGATATATGCACATAGCAACCTTCAACTACATATGTATGGCCAGCCTTCACTAACAGTTGCAGTATGTCCCTTGCCCTATGCACATCTGCATATACATATAGATACAGACTGCTAACACATATGGAGGGTTCACAGTATGTAGATTATTAGATTATGTAGTTTACATTACCTTTGTCTCTGACAGCTTTTTTCAGCTGGCTGGCTGGCTGGCTGGCTTTTTATTTTTTTTTGTCTCTGTCTCTATATCTCTCTCTCTCTCTCTCCCCCTCCAGTTGCTGCAATGCTATTATTGCGTGTGTGGACTGGCAGTACAGGCTGCTTTTGTAGGTATCTGCACATGTGCATGTGATGGCCTCTGCACCAATTGGTGGCCAGCATTTAGTAATTGCATGCAGCCTGCTGTGTGGTAATTACAGTTCTCACTGTGATTTCAGGACACTGCTATAAAATGATAGGTTAGGTAGGCGTAGGCCTTTCAGTTTTGCAAGGTGGAGACCATGCTGGTGTGCTGTGGACACTGTTGTGTGAGTCAGAAGGTTGGTATATCTCTCATATCTAACGCTGTGTTGTAGCCACTGAAATGCATGTTGTACTGAAACCTGACTGTTGCTTCTTCCAGTTCACTCTTCTCAGTGTGTATGTTAACTCACACCTGCTAATGCTAACACTGTTTACATGGGAGTATGTACTTACCTGTGGGATTTGAGGATTAACTGGCATACAACAGTAGTTCTTGCAATGTGTTGCTATGGCTTTTGTATTTTCCCTTTACATCCACTCCTTGAATGCCTGATATTTGTCTTTACTGGAATGTGTTGCTATGGCTTTCCTATTTTCCATTTACATTCACTCCTTGTAATGTATGATATATTTCTTTCAGCACTAAGTTCTTATTTGTTTGCTGTGGCTTGGTGGCACTTCGTACAGTCTGGTGAGCCCAAGGTCTGGGGTTTGACACTTACAGGGGTATTTTATTTTGCTGCTGAGCAGTACTAGGGCCTTGTCATACAGAGTGAATAAGGCATGTTTAAACAGTTGTAAGCAGGAAGCAGGAAGTCAGTGGGGACACCAGCTAGGGATGTGCAGGCTGGGTGTAGGGAAGGTCCATAGCTGCACATTTCTTTAACTGCAATAGCTGTACATATGTTCGACATTTGCTGTGACATTTGAAACCTTCCACCCCTGAGAGAGGGGTGAGGACAACTAAGTATATTGTACTAACAATTACGAATATCAGGCACATGCAGTGCTTGTGAACTGCTATACTGTCATTAGTATGTTAGATGGCTACATCCTTTGATATTTCTGTGTTATACTCCTACATAAGTGCATGCTTGTGGAAGTAATTCTACAGCTATTCGCAGAGTATGTAACAGTAGACAGGCTGATATGCCTGTGTGTTTCTGACACTTGCAGGCCTCAGATACTCTCAGTTATATATCTGACCAGCCTCAGGGAAATGTACATATCAGTGGGATACACCCGTGATATATTTCAGATATTCTGCAGTTGTGACTGTGGGGTATTTTGAGCATATGTATTACTACACCATTTCTGACATGTGAGTAGTGTCTACTTTAACTTATTGACAGTTACCATTACGTGGGATTCCCCACCTTTCTGCCTACTGTTAGTACATTTCACAGGGAGTCAGTGGGGCACAGGTAACAGTTGTTTGCAAATCAGGGACATCCATGTAAATCAGTCACAGTTGGGAGGTCTGGCCTCTTACCTATTCAAATATGGTGGTGTTTATGCTGCTCTGATACTGTGTGGGGTTTGTAAGGTGCTACTGTAACATTATTACCTACTAGCATGGCTGTTTCTCTTATCACACTAATGTAATGCATTTCCAGAAGAATTGCCAGTAAAGATACACAGAACAAGATTTGTGTAATGGCCTTCCTATTTTCCCTTTACATTCACTCCTTGTATTTCATGATATATTTCTTTCAGCACCAAGTTCTTGTATATCTGCTGTGGCTCAGTGGGTGTTTACTTTCAGGCCTCTGACTCTTCTGGAGGCATGTCCCTTTGCAGTACTCTGCATTCAGACATGCCCCCTACTTACCTACATGGACCGTGTTAGCCTAGGGTATGATTCAGCATGCCGTCATGAATATGCATGGCATGCTGACATCATACCGTTCAACTGCAGCCTCCGAGTAAGACATATTAAGTCTTACACGGAGGTTTCGTGAATCCAGCCCAATGTCTTATATGTCTGATGGTTTCCTCTCTGAAGATCATAGCTTCATGTCCAGTTATCAAAATGGGCATGAATTCATCCATGTTCCAATCCCCCATCAGAAACAAGAAACAAAAACAATGCAGAGAAGATTGTGAATTTTAAAATAAATAACACAGGAGCACATATTTTATTTATTTATTTATTTATTTATTAAAAATTGTTATTTATGTACTTTGATCAGGAGGACTACAGTGCCACAGCAATCATCCATGCAACTTTGTGATAAAGCTTTCTTCTTCGGTGCATTAATGAATGGTAGTGTGATGTAAACTATCTTTAATGCTAGCAGGAGGCAATTAAATATGGGCAGCTGACTTATCACTTAGTTGCTCTTGATTTCACTGTGTCCCTGATTTTGCCTTATTTAGTCTGTTCCTCATAAAATGTGTAGCTTTCTGCAAATTGTTGAGGATTGGTGGGACTAAACAATAGACAGATGGGTTTCAGGTTACATATACATCAGAAAATCCATGCTAACTGAAAACCTTTTTATGTTATCTTATCTGTCCTTATTTTTGGGACTTGATTCTCCCATTATCTTTGGCTTTGTCCCTGAATATTATTCAAACATATTGAGAGCTATGGCAATATAAAGTTTTGCAGGACAGGGCTAGCAACTGTGAGTATATGTACAATGGATTGCATTACCTTGGCAATTTTATTTTTTCTTCTTTTTTTCACATTTTATTACAGTCAGACATTTAATATGTCTGTGTGTGTGTGTGCACACACACACATGCACATAAAACTGGGTGTAGTAATTGCCTCTGATGATAATGCTGGAATTTGTTCATTATCCTAGCTTTGCAGAAATAATTCAATTTTTGTGAAGTCCTTTGGAATACTCTGGCTTCTATTTCTGTGAAACAAAGTTAAATACTTTACTGTGGCTCATTACTAGGTAGTGCTAGGCTTGGCAGGGCTAGTGTGTGCATGCTTGAAACAGAGTTAAAATATGTTACAGTGGGTAGTATTTTTTCACAATCAGACATCTGAGATGTACATGATTAACTAAGTGGATATAACTGCTGGATTGAGTTGTGCATGAGTGGAAGTGACTGACCCTTTTGACATTTCCTCAGTTTAGACAGCCATTACTCTGACTAGTGTGCATATGTGGGAATTAAATTGGGATATTTTACTGTGGTTACTCATCGTGTATGTAACACAAATTTGAAATCTTTTACTGTGAGCATTATTGGGTCTACCACCACCAGACTGTCAAAAATGTGGCTATAACTGCTATGTATTGGGAATGTCTGTGTATAAAAATGACTAGTCCTGCTGTCATGTTAAATCAAGCAATCATTAATGTGTCTTTTAAATGACTAATGTGCTTGTATGCAAAGCAAATTGAATACTTTACTGTGGACATTTTTTTCACAGATATCTGAGATGCCTGCAGAAAAATTAAACAAGCTGTAACTGCATAGTACAGTTTCTCTGGATAAGTGACTTTCCCCACTGTTTAATTATTGTCACACAGAGAGTCATATGGCAGGAGCAGTGTGACATAATATAATGAATTTACTGAAATCAGAGAAAAAATTGTATAAACAATAATTTCTATGACTCATGTATGTGAATGTGAGAGGGTGTTGCAATGAATTTGAGATCAAGTTTGCCATATTTTTTTTCAATTTCCATCACAGTCAAACAACAGCATTGTACATGAAAGTATGTGTATGAAAGCAACTGATTACTGGCACACCACTGCAGCCAGTAGTGCTGCCATCCCACAGAGCTTGTCTAACTCTGTTTTTTAACTGCAGCTACTTTTGAGTGGAGTCTGCATGTTGTCCCTGTTTCTACATGGGTTTTGTCCAGGGGCTTTCATTTCATTAAACACTGCAAAGACATTCCATAGGTGAATTGGCATTCCTTCAATTGGCTTGTAAGTAAGCTTGCTGTGTGTATACATGCATGTGCTTGTTCATCTTGTGATAGAACTAGCTTATTAGGGTCAGTGTTACTCTGTACACGTGTGTACATGTATGTACATGTGCACAAATGAAAAAAATAATGTGTGGTGTAACAGAAATTGCTTGTCAGAGTCAGTGTGTGTGTGTGTGTGTGTGTGTGTGTGTGTGTGTGTGTGTGTGTGTATGTGTGTGTGTGTGTGCATGTGTGTGTGTGCAAATAATGTCTCATTTTTATTTGTGAATAAACATATAATGTTGGGGAGCATATATAAATCTTCTGGGTAGCAGAAAAAAAATCAAATACTTTTATTTCAAAAATAAAGTATATGATGTATCAGAGAACACCTAGACCCTCAAATCTTCTGTGAGTCTCTTAATCCTACACCTCCGTAGGTAAATGTTGATTTTGACATAGACTTGGTGTGGGTGTCTCAATTTGTAAAACTTACCCCATTTTGAAGTGGGCATGGAAAGTTGCTATAGTTTGTTTGGGGTCTGGGAACAGTGTGGTCATTGTTTCTTTAATTTTCCTCACAATCTCATTCATATGCACAGAAGGTTACAATAACCTGTGTACTGTCTAGAGAGAGTGTGGTCATTATTTATTTAACTTTCTTCATAGTCAAACCTTAGAGGTGTGCACAGACAGTCACTGCAGATTTTACAGGTGCATTGTACTATGTGAGAGTAATAGGTTGCAATATATTACTGCAATCATTATATTTTTACCTTCTATACATCTGAACATGATTTTAAGTCTTATTTATTTATTAAACTTGTTCTGCATTAATACCAGTGATTACTAATAAAGATACCATAATGTTGCCCCAATAAAATAAATAAATAAAACACCTGTAGTCTTGTCTTTAAAAGATGGTTTGAAATGTATTTTTTAAGTGCATAACATTCAGTTAATTTACAAACTGATATGGCAAACAGATGTCTAATATTGGAGATGTAATTATTATGTTTTTTTATGCTTTTTGTACCAAGTTTCAGACATCCATCAGCCTATTCACAGCTAATTAGCCTATACATTACTTTTTAAAGCAACTGATTGTCATAGGAAACCGTTACTGGAATTTTCTGATTTTTAGGGCCTATGTTCCTTCTCTGGTAGCTGATGTGCATGATCACAACATGAAGACCCTGTTTTTTCTTTTCCTCCAACACATGCATGCACACTTCTGCAGACACTCCCTTTATCTGGATAACACATGGACCTGTATGCCAACTATATCCTCATTTTACCTTAGGAATCAGTCTTGGTATCAAACTGATTACTTTTGTATAAATGTAAATTTGCCTATGTCAAAAGTGATAATTCAATAAAGGTGGTTAAAAAAAAACAGTTCTCCCTCTTCCAAAGGGAGTGAGCCACTGTCAATTGCTCACCCCACTCTCTCAGGTCAGCTTCTTCTGCACATTAGTCAGTAGTCAGGAAACCTGGTTTATATGCAAAAACATCCAATTGTTCTTTTATGCTTAAAAGAAAACACCCACACACACACATACTGTCAAAGGTGGTGCACAATTTTATCACTGTTCTCCCTAGATAGCATAGCAAAGCTTGCCTTTGAGTCATTGTACCCTGCTATTCCTATCCTGGTGAAAGGCTCTGTGGAAATGCACATACACAAAATTATTTGTTGGGTCATATGGTAGTTGCCAGTGGAGTCTCCATTCAGCATTAATCTCTCTCACATTTAGCATACAAAGGGCTATTTTCACCACATTAGTTGCATTTTCATATGATATATTTCTCTTCCACACTACAGCAAGTTAATATGCTATGCAAATATAGATGTTTTATAATAAACTTATGTCTATTCTTTTTGTTCCTGTGTTTTTAGTTATCAGTGTTCTCATTCCTGATAGTAACAGTTTGTGAGAATACTTTCCTTATCAAGAATTTTTATAACCATCAGGATTGCCATTACATGTATGACACAGCAGCACAGTTGTGCATCACCACTTACAGATCTGAGCAGTAATGCATTCCATGTCTTGGGCGCTACAAGCCATGATACATGTCTTGTGTTGCTCGATGCTAAAGCACTGTTGCTTGCTATGGCTGTTACTGTCCTTTCTTGGTTCATGATTGTTTTACTGACCTTATCATACGCCCATGAATGTCTGCCACTTTAATCTTCATTTGTGTGCATTTCATATATGTAGGAAACCTAAAAAGGCATACAGTGCTAAAACAAATGACTGAACCAGGCACTACTTGAACTTTAGTCCAGTGCTTTCCCAAGTGAGCTGTTTCTTACTCAGCTCCCCAGTGTTGGCTGCCAGTAGATAGCAGACAAACAGAGACATGGTTATTCAGTGCATAAGTACACTACATGTAATGTGCAGCTACAATTTCTGTACTTATTTCTTTACACCTGTCAGCACTGGGTACAGTATGTGCTACTGACATTGTCTCTTAGACAATCTGATAAATGTGCTGCAAACTGAAAGCCTGGTTAGTGTGTGCAGCATAATCACAGTACAAAGTTGCATGGAAAATGACACATTCAGACTGGTACATTCACTATAGCATTATTATGGAGATGTCTGGGCATTTGTCATGCACTTGTATGGTATCTAGTTATAAAACTGAATACATATCTAAAATAATAGTGTTATTTATTCTCTTACCCAAAGTATGTACAGATAAACGCTGCCTTTAGCATCATAAATTAATGCTCTGCCTGCATGTGTACCATGTTATGGGACCATACAAATCTGCACACATGATTAAGTCCATACACATGCACCATGTAGACACAATAGGCTCCTTTAGTATAATCTTGGGCACTCATCCTGTACAGACAAACAGTACAGCATATCCTTGCTGTGTATAAGAGACAGATATATGCCTGCAGCATGCTGTTGTGACTTGTCATGGTAGCTGTGGCACAATATGTTCCTAATTTTATGCTTTTACAGCATATTGGTGTTTTCATGATTAGCTATGCTTGCATGCATACATGTGTGCATCCACATGTGAAGGGAATGCTGCCCCTTGCTGCCTCCACAGCACTGTATTCACCCTTGCCCATGCCACATCTGACTCTTACAGTGAGCCAGTGAACAACTGCCATTCATGGAGTTTACTAGGCAAGTAGGGAATGGAAGTAGTTTGTCAAGCCTTTGTTCTGTCCACCAATAACCAACGGCAAAACACAGAAGACTTAACATTGCACTTTAATGTAATACAATCCACTAGTAGGATGGGACATCTTCAGAACTAGTGAATCAAACAAACATCACACTTAAATACTCTATAAAAGTCACATGACAATAAAACAAATCAACCTCTTAATGAAATAAATTCTAAAAAATAATAATATTAAAATACCTTCAAGTCATAATGAAAAAAAACAATTCATAAAAATATATATATATATATATATATATATATATATATTACACCACTTAACAGTCCAAACTTTTCAATTTTAAAACAGGAATGATAGAACATGTTTCATTTAACCCAGGAAAAAAACTGTGTATTCAGTATAAGTTCATAGGTTCATAGGTTCATAGGTTCATACTAGGCTATCTGCCTGAGGGCATTTACAAGCCTAGCCCATAGTTTTGTGGCTTACGCCACCCCTTTAGTATGGGGAACTATACCCATTATTTTGCTGTGCCTCTGTTGAGCAGTGACACTGAGGTAATCCCTGGGGTATATCTGTGATCTCCCATCCATTGGTCAAGATTTCTCTTGAACAAGGCCAGCGAGGTGCTCTGCCTCACATATACCGGGATTTTATTCCACAGCATAGGGAGTCTTTGGGTGATGAATCTATCCCTCCAGCATGTCCTATTAATAGCTGTGTCGAGGTTTAAGTCTCCCGCCCTTGTGACTCTGATGGATCTAGATTTTTTGAGGTGAAGCATATTCATCAAATCTGGGTTTGACATGGCCTTGTATGTTAGGCAAAGGTCACCTCTGAGCAAGCGGTAAGCGACTGAATAGAGCTGGAGTTCTTTCAGTCGGGCAGCATAGGACAGATGTTTGAGACCCTTTATCCTTTTGGTGAGGAACTTTTGTGGCCTCTCCAGCTGCTGCAAGTGTCGGGTCAGATACATTCCGAATGGGGCATTGTACTCAATCATTGGTCTGATGAGTGATGAGTATAGGGAGACTATGACCTCCCTTGATCTAGATGAGAATCCCTTCATGATAAGGTGGGCAATGTAGAAGGTCTTCCTAACTACTTTAGCTACATGGGTGTCGAATGACAGACTACTATCAACCTGGGTCCCCAGGTCCCTGATAACTTCTTCTGTACTCAGTGGATTGCCACCTATTTGGTAGCTAGGGGTAACCTTGTTTTTCCTGAAGGGTATGACTATGCATTTTTTGGCATTTAACTTTAGGCCATGGCTCTGGCACCAGTTATCCGTTTCTGTGAGACCCTTCTGAAGGATATCTGTGTCAGATGTGTTTTCTACTATGGCGCCCAGTTTGCAGTCATCTGCAAACTTTGTCAGCCATAACCCTCCTGTGTTTGCTTGTACTTCGGAAAAGTAGATGCCAAACAAGAGTGGGCCCAGGACTGAGCCCTGTGGTACACCACTTGTGACAGGCTTTGAGTCTGACATGGCGCCAGCAACTCTGACCCTGTGGGTTCTGTCACTCAGCCAGTTTGCAACCCATCTTGTGATGTATGGGTTAGCATTTAAGCTGATGAGTTTTTCAATGATACCCGAGTGGGGTATTGTATCAAAGGCCTTCGCCAGATCGAGGTAGGCTGTATGGACTGCCTTTCCCTCATCAATGGCTTTGGTGACTGTTTCAAAAGTCAACCAAGTTTAGAAGGCATGATCTGCCTTTGACAAAGCCAAACTGGGATGGATCCAAAGTCTGCAAATTCCCTATGTCTTTATTTATGAGGTCCATTATGATCCTCTCCATGGCTTTGCAGATAAGGCTTGTCAAGCTAATGGGCGGTAATTTCCAGGGTCGGTGGAGGCACCGCCTTTGTGAAGTGGGACCACAGTTGCAGTGCGCCACTCCTGGAGTGCGTATCCAGAGGTAAGACTATGATTAAACAGCTGTCCTAGCTGTGGGTTTAATTCCTCGTTGAGTTCGTGGAGCACACAGCCGGGGACACCATCAGGTCCCATGGATGCTGTGTTTTTGCTTTGGAGAGAGCAGTTCTCACTTGGGCGTTGGAGATGTTTGGGGGCTGCAATCGCTTGGTATAGATATCTTTCCTTTTGGGGAGGGGAGAAGTTTGCACTGAACCTGTCAGCCAGTATGTTGGCAATGTCTGTAGGATCAGTAATCTTCACATCATTTTGAACTAGTTCTGAGCATATCTGGGAGTTTCCTCCCAGGTTTCTAACATAGCTAAAGAAGGCCTTATGATTGTCTTTTGAGTCTTTAGCTATTTTTCTCTCAAAATTTGCTTTGGATGATTTTATGAGAGCTCTTAGTTTTTTACTTATAGTGATCAAGGGTGTCTTACCTTTTAAGGATTTTGCTCTATCTTGTAGTAGCTTCCTCCTTTTGTTGTAGAGTTTGTTTATGGCTGGGGTCCACCAGAGTGGACGCTTGCCTTTGGTACAAAGCGTCTTTGTTTTGCTTGGGATTGCCTTATCCATGCAGTCCTGCAGGTGCTGGTAGAAGGCATTTGTAAGTGATTCAGCGGCTTGAGTACTGTTTTCCGTCGGCTCGGGGCCTTAAAGGAGACCACACTAGTCTTTAGAAGTGTGAAGTCGGCTTTCGAGAAGTTCTTTACTGTGGTCTTTTTTATTTCAGGTGGGGGTGGGATGAGGACCTCCAGCGAGATTAGTTTGTGATCTGATCTCACCAGTGAGGGTATACTTCCGGTGTTGAACATTGTGCTCCCATGTTCGTGATGATGAGATCAAGTATGTTTTCTCCTCTTGTGGGGATGGTGACTAGTTGTTCCATGGCATTTGAGTTTATGAATTCCAGGAACTTTTGGGCTAGGGTGTTTGGGCTTGAGTAGTGTTCCCAGTCTATATTAGGGTAATTGAAGTCACCTAGTATGATGGTGTTTGGTGATACATTTATCCCCTCTAGTGTTTTCAGGAAGGCCATGTGAGGTTCCTGAGTTTGTGAGGGTGGCCTGTAACATGCTACAATTTGCAGAGCAGTCTTGCCTATGGTTAATTGCACCTGGATGGTCTCCGATGCATCGTGCGTTGCCACCAGTCTTGAGGTGTGGGTGTCTTTGATGAATATGGATACCCCTCCTTTCTTGGTATTGTCCGGATTTTGGGGCGGAACGCATGATAAGAGGTAAAACCTGATAGTGCTGGGGTGCTCTCAGGAGCCTTGAACCAGGTTTCTGTCACTGCACAGACATCGATGTTCTCCATACTGAGAAGGGCCTCAAGTGCGTGCATTTTGAGATTTAGACTTCTGGCATTGAGCAGCATTACCCTTAGTTTTTTTCTTTTTGTGTTCTAGGGTGGTAGGTTTAGAATTTGAGCCTTGCCTAAAAAGGCACTATGGGGTGGCAAGAGCCTTTGCCAGTATCCGGAATCCCAGGGTGACAGGTGCAAGCCGTCCCTGCGAAGCAGCGTGGCTTGTCCAGCATGTCATCCCAGGCAGACAGACATTGGATCCCCTTTGAATGACACCAGAGTTTAAGCCAATTGTTAAAGCTGATCATCTTATCTCTGTATTGTGGCATCATTCTTGGTGAAGGTAGGATACTGCTCAAGGTCAGGGTCATACCTGCCTGGGCTACATAATCAGAGAGCTCCTCGATGTCTCTTTTCATGTAGTCCAAGGAGGTACGTCTCAGGTCGTTTACACCAGCGTGGACAATGACTGAGTCATATTTGTACCTGCTGTTGAGAGACCTGAGTGCTTGCGTTATGTGGCGGATTCTAGCGCCCGACAGGCAGCTTACTGTGACCTTCTCCTTACTCAGTCTGGTGAGCGGGACGTCAGTGTGTCTGACTATGGAGTCACCAATGAGTTCCCTAACAAGTAAATGGTCTTCTATAACCCTGCCTCTCACATCTCTTTGTAACTGCTTGATTACAATATACTTAAAAAGTGGGATGGAAAATTTTTAATATGCTTATATAATGCATTGGTCTCTTTACACTTTCTAGTATCCCTTTCATGTTCATAAAGTCTATCTTTTACTTTCCTAATAGTTTTACCATTATAAAAGGCAGGGCATAACTGACACCAAGCCGTATAAATAGCCCAATTAGTATCACAATTATACCGGCCCTTAAGTTTAACTATCTGTCCATTCAAAGTAACTGTATCACCCACTGAAATAAATTTACACATTGTGCAATGGCCACATTTAGACACACCAAATCTAATTGTGCCCCTTATGTCATTAAACCTGGAACTTTTTTCCATCAATTTCTTAAAATAAGTATTATTCCTATACACTATTACTGGATAATCCCCCAACAATTTGTGTAATTGGGTAATGGCTGTAATAATAAACCAATAATTTTTGATACTGTCTGCAAAATAATATGCAACCTAGGTAAATGTCAAAACAAAGGGTTTCCAAAAATATTTTCTAATAGATGTTAGCTGGTAATTACTAACATTGTTTCCAGCTGCCTCCTCCTTATAATTTAACAGGGGACAATATACCTTTCTCTTCCTTTTGTCCACTACCTCATCACTTATGGATAACAGAAATTCTTTAGGATACCGCCGCTTAATGAACATTTCCAAAAATTTATCACATTCACTACAAAATGTACAGTCATCTGATACCATCCTGGCAAGTCTCACCAGTTGGCCTTTCACCACTGGCTTTTTCTGAAATGTAGGGTGACAACTTTGGAAATGTAAATAACTGTTAGAAAATGTCAGTTTACAGTGAATGTTAGACACATAGCAGTTTTTTCATAATCCTTAATAATTTCTATGTCCGAAAATATTATGCTGTTATAATCAAACGAATGAACAAATCTTAAAAAAGA